>NW_022261978.1:10448588-10748588 GCF_002021735.2 Oncorhynchus kisutch | reverse complement strand
CTACCCACACACTGACTAGACTAGACTCTACCCACACACTGACTAGACTAGACTCTACCCACACACTGACTAGACTCTACCCACACACTGACTGGACTAGACTCTACCCACACACTGACTAGACTAGACTCTACCCACACACTGACTGACTAGACTCTACCCACACACTGACTAGACTAGACTCTACCCACACACTGACTGGACTAGACTCTACCCACACACTGACTGGACTAGACTCTACCCACACACTGACTAGACTCTACCCACACACTGACTAGACTAGACTCTACCCACACACTGACTAGACTCTACCCACACACTGACTGGACTAGACTCTACCCACACACTGACTAGACTAGACTCTACCCACACACTGACTGGACTAGACTCTACCCACACACTGACTAGACTAGACTCTACCCACACACTGACTGGACTAGACTCTACCCACACACTGACTGGACTAGACTCTACCCACACACTGACTAGACTAGACTCTACCCACACACTGACTGGACTAGACTCTACCCACACACTGACTAGACTAGACTCTACCCACACACTGACTGGACTAGACTCTAACCACACATTGACTAGACTAGACTCTACCCACACACTCACTATACTCTACCCACACACTGAGTAGACTCTACCCACACACAGACTGGACTAGACTCTACCCACACACTGACTAGACTCTACCCACACACTGACTAGACTAGACTCTACCCACACACTGACTAGACTCTACCCACACACTGACTGGACTAGACTCTACCCACACACTGACTAGACTAGACTCTACCCACACACTGACTGGACTAGACTCTACCCACACACTGACTAGACTAGACTCTACCCACACACTGACTGGACTAGACTCTACCCACACACAGACTGACTAGACTCTACCCACACACTGACTGGACTCTACCCACACACTGACTAGACTAGACTCTACCCACACACTGACTAGACTCTACCCACACACTGACTGGACTAGACTCTACCCACACACTGACTAGACTAGACTCTACCCACACACTGACTGGACTAGACTCTACCCACACACTGACTAGACTAGACTCTACCCACACACTGACTGGACTAGACTCTACCCACACACTGACTGGACTAGACTCTACCCACACACTGACTAGACTAGACTCTACCCACACACTGACTGGACTAGACTCTACCCACACACTGACTAGACTAGACTCTACCCACACACTGACTAGACTCTACCCACACACTGACTAGACTCTACCCACACACTGACTAGACTAGACTCTAACCACACACTGACTAGACTCTACCCACAACTGACTAGACTAGACTCTACCCACACACTGACTAGACTCTACCCACACACTGACTAGACTCTACCCACACACTGACTAGACTAGACTCTACCCACACACTGACTAGACTCTACCCACACACTGACTGGACTAGACTCTACCCACACACTGACTAGACTCTACCCACACACTGACTGGACTAGACTCTACCCACACACTGACTAGACTAGACTCTACCCACACACTGACTGACTAGACTCTACCCACACACTGACTAGACTAGACTCTACCCACACACTGACTAGACTCTACCCACACACTGACTAGACTCTACCCACACACTGACTAGACTCTACCCACACACTGACTGGACTAGACTCTACCCACACACTGACTGGACTAGACTCTACCCACACACTGACTGGACTAGACTCTACCCACACACTGACTGGACTAGACTCTACCCACACACTGACTAGACTAGACTCTACCCACACACTGACTAGACTCTACCCACACACTGACTAGACTAGACTCTACCCACACACTGACTGGACTAGACTCTACCCACACACTGACTAGACTAGACTCTACCCACACACTGACTGACTAGACTCTACCCACACACTGACTGGACTAGACTCTACCCACACACTGACTAGACTAGACTCTACCCACACACTGACTGGACTAGACTCTACCCACACACAGACTAGACTAGACTCTACCCACACACTGACTAGACTCTACCCACACACTGACTAGACTCTACCCACACACCGACTAGACTAGACTCTAACCACACACTGACAGGACTCTACCCACAACTGACTAGACTAGACTCTACCCACACACTGACTAGACTCTACCCACACACTGACTGGACTCTACCCACACACTGACTAGACTAGACTCTACCCACACACTGACTAGACTCTACCCACACACTGACTGGACTAGACTCTACCCACACACTGACTAGACTCTACCCACACACTGACTGGACTAGACTCTACCCACACACTGACTAGACTAGACTCTACCCACACACTGACTGAATAGACTCTACCCACACACTGACTAGACTAGACTCTACCCACACACTGACTAGACTCTACCCACACACTGACTAGACTCTACCCACACACTGACTAGACTCTACCCACACACTGACTGGACTAGACTCTACCTACACACTGACTGGACTAGACTCTACCCACACACTGACTGGACTAGACTCTACCCACACACTGACTGGACTAGACTCTACCCACACACTGACTAGACTAGACTCTACCCACACACTGACTAGACTCTACCCACACACTGACTATACTAGACTCTACCCACACACTGACTAGACTCTACCCACACACTGACTGGACTCTACCAACACACTGACTAGACTCTACCCACACACTGACTAGACTCTACCCACACACTGACTAGACTAGACTCTACCCACACACTGACTAGACTAGACTCTACCCACAACTGACTAGACTAGACTCTACCCACACACTGACTAGACTCTACCCACACACTGACTAGACTCTACCCACACACTGACTGGACTCTACCAACACACTGACTAGACTCTACCCACACACTGACTAGACTCTACCCACACACTGACTAGACTCTACCCACACACTGACTAGACTCTACCCACACACTGACTAGACTAGACTCTACCCACAACTGACTAGACTAGACTCTACCCACACACTGACTAGACTCTACCCACACACTGACTAGACTCTACCCACACACTGACTAGACTCTACCCACACACTGACTAGACTCTACCCACACACTCACTAGACTCTACCCACACACTCACTAGACTCTACCCACTGATTAGACTAGACTCTACCCACACACTCACTAGACTCTACCCACACACTCACTAGACTACCCACACACTGACTAGACTCTACCCACACACTGACTAGACTCTACCCACACACTGACTAGACTCTACCCACACACTGACTGGACTAGACTCTACCCACACACTGACTGGACTAGACTCTACCCACACACTGACTAGACTAGACTCTACCCACACACTGACTGGACTAGACTCTACCCACACACTGACTAGACTCTACCCACACACTGACTAGACTCTACCCACACACTGACTAGACTCTACCCACACACTGACTAGACTAGACTCTACCCACACACTGACTAGACTCTACCCACACACTGACTAGACTCTACCCACACACTGACTGGACTAGACTCTACCCACACACTGACTAGACTAGACTCTACCCACACACTGACTGGACTAGACTCTACCCACACACTGACTAGACTCTACCCACACACTGACTGGACTAGACTCTACCCACACACTGACTAGACTCTACCCACACACTGACTAGACTCTACCCACACACTGACTAGACTCTACCCACACACTGACTAGACTAGACTCTACCCACACACTGACTGGACTAGACTCTACCCACACACTGACTAGACTAGACTCTACCCACACTGACTAGACTAGACTCTACCCACACACTGACTAGACTAGACTCTACCCACACACTGACTAGACTAGACTCTACCCACACACTGACTAGACTAGACTCTACCCACACACTGACTAGACTAGACTCTACCCACACACTGACTAGACTAGACTCTACCCACACACTGACTAGACTAGACTCTACCCACACACTGACTAGACTAGACTCTACCCACGAACTGACTAGACTAGACTCTACCCACACACTGACTAGACTCTACCCACACACTGACTAGACTCTACCCACACACTGACTAGACTCTACCCACACACTGACTAGACTCTACCCACACACTGACTAGACTCTACCCACACACTGACTAGACTCTACCCACTGACTAGACTAGACTCTACCCACACACTGACTAGACTCTACCCACACACTGACTAGACTACCCACACACTGACTAGACTCTACCCACACACTGACTAGACTCTACCCACACACTGACTAGACTCTACCCACACACTGACTGGACTAGACTCTACCCACACACTGACTGGACTAGACTCTACCCACACACTGACTAGACTAGACTCTACCCACACACTGACTGGACTAGACTCTACCCACACACTGACTAGACTCTACCCACACACTGACTAGACTCTACCCACACACTGACTAGACTCTACCCACACACTGACTAGACTAGACTCTACCCACACACTGACTAGACTCTACCCACACACTGACTAGACTCTACCCACACACTGACTGGACTAGACTCTACCCACACACTGACTAGACTAGACTCTACCCACACACTGACTGGACTAGACTCTACCCACACACTGACTAGACTCTACCCACACACTGACTGGACTAGACTCTACCCACACACTGACTAGACTCTACCCACACACTGACTAGACTCTACCCACACACTGACTAGACTCTACCCACACACTGACTAGACTAGACTCTACCCACACACTGACTGGACTAGACTCTACCCACACACTGACTAGACTAGACTCTACCCACAACTGACTAGACTAGACTCTACCCACACACTGACTAGACTAGACTCTACCCACACACTGACTAGACTAGACTCTACCCACACACTGACTAGACTAGACTCTACCCACACACTGACTAGACTAGACTCTACCCACACACTGACTAGACTAGACTCTACCCACACACTGACTAGACTAGACTCTACCCACACACTGACTAGACTCTACCCACACACTGACTAGACTAGACTCTACCCAGACACTGACTGGACTAGACTCTACCCACACACTGACCAGACTAGACTCTACCCACACACTGACTGGACTAGACTCTACCCACACACTGACTGGACTAGACTCTACCCACACACTGACTAGACTAGACTCTACCCACACACTGACTGGACTAGACTCTACCCACACACAGACTAGACTAGACTCTACCCACACACTGACTAGACTCTACCCACACACTGACTAGGCTCTACCCACACACCGACTAGACTAGACTCTAACCACACACTGACAGGACTCTACCCACGAACTGACTAGACTAGACTCTACCCACACACTGACTAGACTCTACCCACACACTGACTGGACTCTACCCACACACTGGCTAGACTAGACTCTACCCACACACTGACTAGACTCTACCCACACACTGACTGGACTAGACTCTACCCACACACTGACTAGACTCTACCCACACACTGACTGGACTAGACTCTACCCACACACTGACTAGACTAGACTCTACCCACACACTGGAATAGACTCTACCCACACACTGACTAGACTAGACTCTACCCACACACTGACTAGACTCTACCCACACACTGACTAGACTCTACCCACACACTGACTAGACTCTACCCACACACTGACTGGACTAGACTCTACCCACACACTGACTGGACTAGACTCTACCCACACACTGACTGGACTAGACTCTACCCACACACTGACTGGACTAGACTCTACCCACACACTGACTAGACTAGACTCTACCCACACACTGACTAGACTCTACCCACACACTGACTGGACTCTACCAACACACTGACTAGACTCTACCCACACACTGACTAGACTCTACCCACACACTGACTAGACTAGACTCTACCCACACACTGACTAGACTAGACTCTACCCACAACTGACTAGACTAGACTCTACCCACACACTGACTAGACTCTACCCACACACTGACTAGACTCTACCCACACACTGACTAGACTCTACCAACACACTGACTAGACTCTACCCACACACTGACTAGACTCTACCCACACACTGACTAGACTCTACCCACACACTGACTAGACTCTACCCACACACTGACTAGACTAGACTCTACCCACAACTGACTAGACTAGACTCTACCCACACACTGACTAGACTCTACCCACACACTGACTAGACTCTACCCACACACTGACTAGACTCTACCCACACACTGACTAGACTCTACCCACACACTGACTAGACTCTACCCACACACTGACTAGACTCTACCCACTGACTAGACTAGACTCTACCCACACACTGACTAGACTCTACCCACACACTGACTAGACTACCCACACACTGACTAGACTCTACCCACACACTGACTAGACTCTACCCACACACTGACTAGACTCTACCCACACACTGACTGGACTAGACTCTACCCACACACTGACTGGACTAGACTCTACCCACACACTGACTAGACTAGACTCTACCCACACACTGACTGGACTAGACTCTACCCACACACTGACTAGACTCTACCCACACACTGACTAGACTCTACCCACACACTGACTAGACTCTACCCACACACTGACTAGACTCTACCCACACACTGACTAGACTCTACCCACACACTGACTAGACTCTACCCACACACTGACTAGACTCTACCCACTGACTAGACTAGACTCTACCCACACACTGACTAGACTCTACCCACACACTGACTAGACTACCCACACACTGACTAGACTCTACCCACACACTGACTAGACTCTACCCACACACTGACTAGACTCTACCCACACACTGACTGGACTAGACTCTACCCACACACTGACTGGACTAGACTCTACCCACACACTGACTAGACTAGACTCTACCCACACACTGACTGGACTAGACTCTACCCACACACTGACTAGACTCTACCCACACACTGACTAGACTCTACCCACACACTGACTAGACTCTACCCACACACTGACTAGACTAGACTCTACCCACACACTGACTAGACTCTACCCACACACTGACTAGACTCTACCCACACACTGACTGGACTAGACTCTACCCACACACTGACTAGACTAGACTCTACCCACACACTGACTGGACTAGACTCTACCCACACACTGACTAGACTCTACCCACACACTGACTGGACTAGACTCTACCCACACACTGACTAGACTCTACCCACACACTGACTAGACTCTACCCACACACTGACTAGACTCTACCCACACACTGACTAGACTAGACTCTACCCACACACTGACTGGACTAGACTCTACCCACACACTGACTAGACTAGACTCTACCCACACACTGACTAGACTCTACCCACACACTGACTAGACTAGACTCTACCCACACACTGACTAGACTAGACTCTACCCACACACTGACTAGACTAGACTCTACCCACACACTGACTAGACTCTACCCACACACTGACTGGACTAGACTCTACCCACACACTGACTAGACTAGACTCTACCCACACACTGGACTAGACTCTACCCACACACTGACCAGACTAGACTCTACCCACACACTGACTGGACTAGACTCTACCCAGACACTGACTGGACTAGACTCTACCCACACACTGACCAGACTAGACTCTACCCACACACTGACTGGACTAGACTCTACCCACACACAGACTAGACTAGACTCTACCCACACACTGACTAGACTCTACCCACACACTGACTAGGCTCTACCCACACACCGACTAGACTAGACTCTAACCACACACTGACAGGACTCTACCCACGAACTGACTAGACTAGACTCTACCCACACACTGACTAGACTCTACCCACACACTGACTGGACTCTACCCACACACTGGCTAGACTAGACTCTACCCACACACAGACTAGACTCTACCCACACACTGACTGGACTAGACTCTACCCACACACTGACTAGGACTCTACCCACACACTGACTGGACTTAGACTCTACCCACACACTGACTAGACTAGACTCTACCCACACACGGACTGGAATAGACTCTACCCACACACTGACTAGACTAGACTCTACCCACACACTGACTAGACTCTACCCACACACTGACTAGACTCTACCCACACACTGACTAGACTCTACCCACACACTGACTGGACTAGACTCTACCTACACACTGACTGGACTAGACTCTACCCACACACTGACTGGACTAGACTCTACCCACACACTGACTGGACTAGACTCTACCCACACACTGACTAGACTAGACTCTACCCACACACTGACTAGACTCTACCCACACACTGACTATACTAGACTCTACCCACACACTGACTAGACTCTACCCACACACTGACTGGACTCTACCAACACACTGACTAGACTCTACCCACACACTGACTAGACTCTACCCACACACTGACTAGACTAGACTCTACCCACACACTGACTAGACTAGACTCTACCCATGAACTGACTAGACTAGACTCTACCCACACACTGACTAGACTCTACCCACACACTGACTAGACTCTACCCACACACTGACTGGACTCTACCAACACACTGACTAGAATCTACCCACACACTGACTAGACTCTACCCACACACTGACTAGACTCTACCCACCACACTGACTAGACTCTACCCACACACTGACTAGACTAGACTCTACCCACGAACTGACTAGACTAGACTCTACCCCACACACTGACTAGACTCTACCACACACTGATTCGACTCTACCCGCATACTGACTAGACTCTACCCACACACTGACTAGACTCTACCCACACACTCACTAGACTCTACCCATACACTCACTAGACTCTACCCATGATCAGACTAGACTCTACCCACACACTCACTAGACTCTACCACACACTCACTAGACTACCCCACAACACTGACTAGACTCTACCCACACCACTGACTAGACTCTACCCACACACTGACTAGACTCTACCCCACACACTGACTGGACTAGACTCTACCCACACACTGACCTGGACTAGACTCTAACCACACATTGACTAGACTAGACTCTACCCACACACTGACTGGACTAGACTCTAACCCACACACTGACTAGACTCTACCCACACACTGACTAGACTCTACCCAACACTGACGAGACTCAACCCACACACTGACTAGACTAGACTCTACCACACACTGACTAGACTCTACCACACACTGACTAGACTCTACCCACACACTGACTGGACTAGACTCTACCCACACACTGACTAGACTAGACTCTACCCCACACACTGACTGGACTAGACTCTACCCACACACTGACTAGACTCTACCCACACCTGACTGGACTAGCTCTACCCACACACTGACCTAGACTAGACTCTACCCACACACGGACTGGAATAGACTCTACCCACACACTGACTAGACTAGACTCTACCCACACACTGACTAGACTCTACCCACACACTGACTAGACTCTACCCACACACTGGACTAGACTCTACCCACACACTGACTGGACTAGACTCTACCTACACACCTGACTGGACTAGACTCTACCCACACACTGACTGGACTAGACTCTACCCACACACTGACTGGACTAGGACTCTACCCACACACTGACTTAGACTAGACTCTACCCACACACTGACTAGACTCTACCCACACACTGACTATACTAGACTCTACCCACACACTGACTAGACTCTACCCACACACTGACTGACTCTACCAACACACTGACTAGACTCTACCCACACACTGACTAGACTCTACCCACACCACTGACTAGACTAGACTCTACCACACACTGACTAGACTAGACTCTACCCATAACTGACTAGACTAGACTCTACCCACACACTGACTAGACTCTACCCACACACTGACTAGACTCTACCCACACACTGACTGGACTCTACCAACACACTGACTAGAATCTACCCACACACTGACTAGACTCTACCCACACACTGACTAGACTCTACCCACACACTGACTAGACTCTACCCACACACTGACTAGACTAGACTCTACCCACGAACTGACTAGACTAGACTCTACCCACACACTGACTAGACTCTACCCACACACTGATTCGACTCTACCCGCATACTGACTAGACTCTACCCACACACTGACTAGACTCTACCCACACACTCACTAGACTCTACCCATACACTCACTAGACTCTACCCACTGATTAGACTAGACTCTACCCACACACTCACTAGACTCTACCCACACACTCACTAGACTACCCACACACTGACTAGACTCTACCCACACACTGACTAGACTCTACCCACACACTGACTAGACTCTACCCACACACTGACTGGACTAGACTCTACCCACACACTGACTGGACTAGACTCTAACCACACATTGACTAGACTAGACTCTACCCACACACTGACTGGACTAGACTCTACCCACACACTGACTAGACTCTACCCACACACTGACTAGACTCTACCCCACACACTGACGAGACTCAACCCACACACTGACTAGACTAGACTCTACCCACACACTGACTAGACTCTACCCACACACTGACTAGACTCTACCCACACACTGACTGGACTAGACTCTACCCACACACTGACTAGACTAGACTCTACCCACACACTGACTGGACTAGACTCTACCCACACACTGACTAGACTCTACCCACACACTGACTGGACTAGACTCTACCCACACACTCACTAGACTCTACCCACACACTCACTAGACTCTACCCACACACTGACTAGACTCTACCCACACACTGACTAGACTAGACTCTACCCACACACTGACTGGACTAGACTCTACCCACACACTGACTAGACTAGACTCTACCCACGAACTGACTAGACTAGACTCTACCCACACACTGACTAGACTAGACTCTACCCACACACTGACTAGACTAGACTCTACCCACACACTTACTAGACTAGACTCTACCCACACACTGACTAGACTAGACTCTACCCACACACTGACTAGGACTAGACTCTACCCACACACTGACTAGACTAAACTCTACCCACACACTCACTAGACTAGACTCTACCCACACACTGACATAGACTAGACTCTACCCACACACTGACTGGACTAGACTCTACCCACACACAGACTGGACTAGACTCTACCCACACACTGACTGGACTCTACCCACACACTGACTAGACTAGACTCTACCCACACACTGACTAGACTCTACCCACACACTGACTGACTAGACTCTACCCACACACTGACTAGACTAGACTCTACCCCACACACTGACTGGACTAGACTCTACCCACACACTGACTAGACTAGACTCTACCACACACTGACTGGACTAGACTCTACCCACACACAGACTGGACTAGACTCTACCCACACACTGACTGGACTCTACCCACACACTGACTAGACTAGACTCTACCCACACACTGACTAGACTCTACCCACACACTGACTGGACTAGACTCTACCCACACACTGACTAGACTAGACTCTACCCAGACACTGACTGGACTAGACTCTACCCACACACTGACCAGACTAGACTCTACCCACACACTGACTGGACTAGACTCTACCCACACACAGACTAGACTAGACTCTACCCACACACTGACTAGACTCTACCCACACACTGACTAGGCTCTACCACACACCGACTAGACTAGACTCTAACCACACACTGACAGGACTCTACCCACGAACTGACTAGACTAGACTCTACCCACACACTGACTAGGCTCTACCCACACACCGACTAGACTAGACTCTAACCACACACTGACAGGACTCTACCCACGAACTGACTAGACTAGACTCTACCCACACACTGACTAGACTCTACCCACACACTGACTGGACTAGACTCTACCCACACACTGACTAGACTAGACTCTACCCACACACGGACTGGAATAGACTCTACCCACACACTGACTAGACTAGACTCTACCCACACACTGACTAGACTCTACCCACACACTGACTAGACTCTACCCACACACTGACTAGACTCTACCCACACACTGACTGGACTAGACTCTACCTACACACTGACTGGACTAGACTCTACCCACACACTGACTGGACTAGACTCTACCCACACACTGACTGGACTAGACTCTACCCACACACTGACTAGACTAGACTCTACCCACACACTGACTAGACTCTACCCACACACTGACTATACTAGACTCTACCCACACACTGACTAGACTCTACCCACACACTGACTGGACTCTACCAACACACTGACTAGACTCTACCCACACACTGACTAGACTCTACCCACACACTGACTAGACTAGACTCTACCCACACACTGACTAGACTAGACTCTACCCATGAACTGACTAGACTAGACTCTACCCACACACTGACTAGACTCTACCCACACACTGACTAGACTCTACCCACACACTGACTGACTCTACCAACACACTGACTAGACTCTACCCACACACTGACTAGACTCTACCCACACACTGACTAGACTCTACCCACACACTGACTAGACTCTACCCACACACTGACTAGACTAGACTCTACCCACACACTGACTAGACTAGACTCTACCCACGAACTGACTAGACTAGACTCTACCCACACACTGACTAGACTCTACCCACACACTGATTCGACTCTACCCGCATACTGACTAGACTCTACCCACACACTGACTAGACTCTACCCACACACTCACTAGAACTCTACCCATACACTCACTAGACTCTACCCACTGATTAGACTAGACTCTACCCACACACTCACTAGACTCTACCCACACACTCACTAGACTACCCACACACTGACTAGACTCTACCCACACACTGACTAGACTCTACCCACACACTGACTAGACTCTACCCACACACTGACTGGACTAGACTCTACCCACACACTGACTGGACTAGACTCTAACCACACATTGACTAGACTAGACTCTACCCACACACTCACTATACTCTACCCACACACTGAGTAGACTCTACCCACACACTCACTAGACTCTACCCACACACTCACTAGACTCTGCCCACACTCACTAGACTCTACCCACACACTGACTAGAATCTACCCACCCACTGACTAGACTAGACTCTACCCACACACTGACTGGACTAGACTCTACCCACACACTCACTATACTCTACCCACACACGGACTAGACTCTACCCACACACTGACTAGACTAGACTCTACCCACACACTGACTGGACTAGACTCTACCCACACACTGACTGGACTAGACTCTACCCACACACTGACTAGACTAGACTCTACCCACACACTGACTGGACTAGACTCTACCCACACACTGACTAGACTAGACTCTACCCACACCCTGACTGGACTATACTCTACCCAGACACTGACTAGACTAGACTCTACCCACACACTGACTGGACTAGACTCTACCCACACACTGACTAGACTCTACCCACACACTGACTAGACTCTACCCACACACTGACGAGACTCAACCCACACACTGACTAGACTAGACTCTACCCACACACTGACTAGACTCTACCCACACACTGACTAGACTCTACCCACACACTGACTGGACTAGACTCTACCCACACACTGACTAGACTAGACTCTACCCACACACTGACTGGACTAGACTCTACCCACACACTGACTAGACTCTACCCACACACTGACTGGACTAGACTCTACCCACACACTCACTAGACTCTACCCACACACTCACTAGACTCTACCCACACACTGACTAGACTCTACCCACACACTGACTAGACTAGACTCTACCCACACACTGACTGGACTAGACTCTACCCACACACTGACTAGACTAGACTCTACCCACACACTCCCTATACTCTAACCACACACTGAGTAGACTCTACCCACACACTGACTAGACTCTACCCACACACTGACTAGACTCTACCCACACACTCACTAGACTCTACCCACACACTCACTAGACTCTACCCACTGATTAGACTAGACTCTACCCACACACTCACTAGACTCTACCCACACACTGACTAGACTCTACCCACACACTAACTAGACTCTACCCACACACTCACTAGACTCTATCCACACACTGACTGGACTAGACTCTACCCACACACTGACTGGACTAGTCTCTACCCACACACTGACTAGACTAGACTCTACCCACACACTCACTATACTCTACCCACACACTGAGTAGACTCTACCCACACACTCACTAGACTCTACCCACACACTGACTAGACTAGACTCTACCCACACACTCACTAGACTCTACCGACACACTGACTAGACTAGACTCTACCCACACACTCACTATACTCTACCCACACACTCACTAGACTCTGCCCACACTCACTAGACTCTACCCACACACTGACTGGACTAGACTCTACCCACACACTGACTAGACTCTACCCACACACTCACTAGACTCTACCCACACACTGACTGGACTAGACTCTACCCACACACTGACTAGACTAGACTCTACCCACACACTGACTGGACTAGAATCTACCCAGACACTGACTAGACTCTACCCACACACTGACTAGACTAGACTCTACCCACACACTGACTGGACTAGACTCTACCCACACACTCACTATACTCTACCCACACACTGAGTAGACTCTACCCACACACTGACTGGACTAGACTCTACCCACACATTGACTGGACTAGACTCTACCCACACACTCACTATACTCTTCCCACACACTGAGTAGACTCTACCCACACACTGACTGAACTAGACTCTACCCACACACTGACTGGACTAGACTCTACCCACACACTGACTAGACTAGACTCTACCCACACACTCCCTATACTCTACCCACACTCACTAGACTCTACCCACACACTGACTGGACTAGACTCTACCCACACACTGACTAGACTAGACTCTACCCACACACTCACTAGACTCTACCCACACACTCACTAGACTCTACCCAGACAGTGACTGGACTAGACTCTACCCACACACTGACTAGACTAGACTCTACCCACACACTCACTATACTCTACCCACACACTGAGTAGACTCTACCCACACACTCACTATACTCTACCCACACACTCACTAGACTCTGCCCACACTCACTAGACTCTACCCACACACTGACTGGACTAGACTCTACCCACACACTGACTAGACTCTACCCACACACTGACTAGACTCTACCCACACACTGACTAGACTCTACCCACACACTGACTAGACTCTACCCACACACTGACTAGACTAGACTCTACCCACACACTGACTAGACTATACTCTACCCACACACTCACTAGACTCTACCCACACACTGACTGGACTAGACTCTATCCACACACTGACTAGACTAGACTCTACCCACACACTGACTGGACTAGAATCTACCCAGACACTGACTAGACTCTACCCACACACTGACTAGACTAGACTCTACCCACACACTGACTGGACTAGACTCTACCCACACACTCACTATACTCTACCCACACACTGAGTAGACTCTACCCACACACTGACTGGACTAGACTCTACCCACACATTGACTGGACTAGACTCTACCCACACACTCACTATACTCTACCCACACACTGAGTAGACTCTACCCACACACTCACTAGACTCTACCCACACACTCACTATACTCTGCCCACACTCACTAGACTCTACCCACACACTCACTAGACTCTACCCACACACTCACTAGACTCTACCCACTGATTAGATTAGACTCTACCCACACTCACTAGACTCTACCCACACACTCACTAGACTCTACCCACACACTCACTAGACTCTACCCACTGATTAGACTATACTCTGCCCACACTCACTAGACTCTACCCACACACTCACTAGACTCTACCCACTGATTAGATTAGACTCTACCCACACACTCACTAGACTCTACCCACACACTCACTAGACTCTACCCACTGATTAGACTATACTCTGCCCACACTCACTAGACTCTACCCACACACTCACTAGACTCTACCCACTGATTAGATTAGACTCTACCCACACACTCACTAGACTCTACCCACACTCACTAGACTCTACCCACACACTCACTAGACTCTACCCACACATTCACTAGACTACCCACACACTGACTAGACTCTACCCACACACTGACTAGACTCTACCCACACACTGATTCGACTCTACCCGCATACTGACTAGACTCTACCCACACACTGACTAGACTCTACCCACACACTCACTAGACTCTACCCATACACTCACTAGACTCTACCCACTGATTAGACTAGACTCTACCCACACACTCACTAGACTCTACCCACACACTCACTAGACTACCCACACACTGACTAGACTCTACCCACACACTGACTAGACTCTACCCACACACTGACTAGACTCTACCCACACACTGACTGGACTAGACTCTACCCACACACTGACTGGACTAGACTCTAACCACACATTGACTAGACTAGACTCTACCCACACACTCACTATACTCTACCCACACACTGAGTAGACTCTACCCACACACTCACTAGACTCTACCCACACACTGACTAGAATCTACCCACACACTGACTGGACTAGACTCTACCCACACACTGACTAGACTAGACTCTACCCACACACGATACTCTACCCACACCTGAGTAGACTCTACCCACACACTCACTAGACTCTACCCACACACTCACTAGACTCTACCCACACACTGACTGGACTAGACTCTACCCACACACTGACTAGACTAGACTCTACCCACACACTCACTATACTCTACCCACACACTGAGTAGACTCTACCCACACACTCACTATACTCTGCCCACACTCACTAGACTCTACCCACACACTCACTAGACTCTACCCTCACACTCACTAGACTCTACCCACTGATTAGACTAGACTCTACCCACACACTCACTAGACTCTACCCACACACTTGTGGCGAAATCGGCTCGGAGCCTTCACCGTGCGCTGCCACTTTAAGAGCGCATGAGCAGTAAGGAAGGAGGAGATAAAGAGAGCTCGTTCAGCTCTTTGGGGAGGGGCTCTTGGGTGGCGCGACAGTTTGATTGTGTGTGCTGTTCTGCAGAAGTTTTGTATGTTTTCAGCGTGTGTAGTTTATAGAGTATATAACACAATCATCGGTGTAATCGCTCTAGGTCGTGGTTGTTTTCGTTTGGGACCGCGCCCGTTATGGATCGCATGGATTAGTAGCAACATTGTTGCGAAGCTTTACCATACAAACCAACAAACCATCGGACAGTCAGACAGTACAGCTGCACGCCTGAAGACCACAGCTAAGATCTCTCTTATCTTTTTCTCTTTCTCTTCCCTCTCATTCCAGTGCTTTACCCTGCAACAGACTCTCTATTTTTCAAATGCACTTCCCATTGAAGTTCATTAGAGCTGGACTATTATTTCCCTGCCAGAAGTGTTTGGAGGGACATTTTAGTAGGTTGCTTGCAAGTTGTATATTATGTGAACTGTATTGAGGTGGGGTGTACTAATGACATGTGGCCGTGAAGACTGTGGACATTTTTAAGGCCTTTGTTGTGTCGATGAACACCCCCCACATTCATACCCTCTGCACTCATCCACTAGAAAATAATAATACAGATTATTGCAAATCCTATGTTGATGACTGGGTTCGTTCTTGTATGAAGTTGCTGTTGAATTGCTCTGCCATTATTAGTATTAGTAGTATTGTATGAGGTATTCTTGTTTGGGTTACCCCTGTGTTGTGATGTGGGTTTTATATGGTGTGTATTCTCTTTTCTCTCCACTGGCTATCTGGTAAACAGGCTACACTCTAGGCAGTCTCTTCTGCTGATGTGTGTGTGTGTCTGGTAGTGGTACTCTCTCTATTCTACTCTTTTCCTTTCGGCATGGTTAATACCTGCCTGGCGCCCGAACAAAATCTTTCTTTACCCTCTCTAATAAATACCGCTACACACTGACTAGACTCTACCCACACACTCACTCGACTCTACCCACACACTCACTCGACTCTACCCACACACTCACTCGACTCTACCCACACACTCACTCGACTCTACCCACACACTCACTCGACTCTACCCACACACTCACTCGACTCTACCCACACACTCACTCGACTCTACCCACACACTCACTCGACTCTACCCACACACTCACTCGACTCTACCCACACACTCACTCGACTCTACCCACACACTCACTCGACTCTACCCACACACTCACTCGACTCTACCCACACACTCACTCGACTCTACCCACACACTCACTCGACTCTACCCACACACTCACACATACCACACTGACACTTCAAGACACACACACTTTCACTCTTCACATACGCCGCTATTGTCTGTGTACATATTACCTCTATTACCTCGTACCCCTGAACATTGACTCAGTTCTGGTACTCATTTAATATGGCCTTATTATTACCTCGTACCCCTGAACATTGACTCAGTTCTGGTACTCCTTTAATATGGCCTTATTATTGTCATTTTATTGTTACTATTTCCTTTAGGGGGGGAGGGGGCTCTTCACTGAAAAGTCTACTGTTGTGTTCGTCTCATCTGACCAATAAAATGTGATTTGTACCAGTCAGGTCTGATTGAGCAAAGTATAGTGGTATGCTATGTGTAAATAAAACAACTAGATAACATGTGTTCTCTCTACTAGATGACGTGTGTTCTCTCTACTAGATGACGTGTGTTCTCTCTACTAGATGACCTGTGTTCTCTCTACTAGATGACCTGTGTTCTCTCTACTAGATGACCTGTGTTCTCTCTACTAGATGACCTGTGTTCTCTCTACTAGATGACCTGTGTTCTCTCTACTAGATGACCTGTGTTCTCTCTACTAGATGACCTGTGTTCTCTCTACTAGATGACCTGTGTTCTCTCTACTAGATGACCTGTGTTCTCTCTACTAGATGACCTGTGTTCTCTCTACTAGATGACCTGTGTTCTCTCTACTAGATGACCTGTGTTCTCTCTACTAGATGACCTGTGTTCTCTCTACTAGATGACCTGTGTTCTCTCAATTAGACAACGTCTGTTCTCTTAACTTACTACTTACAGCTCTGTAAGAAGAGAACACATGTCATCTAGTTGTTTTGAAATGACTCGTGACAGTACTTGCCAGATTAAACAATGTCGTGAATACTTTTCCTAAACTGCGTTACCCACTCCAGTCAGCAGATGGCGACGTGCGTCTTTCATGTGAAGATTCAGTCGTGACGTATAATCCAGTGGACGGGACCGGATAACAACAACACGGTTACGGATTCGACCACATCGGTAGCTCCCAAGCAACATAAAACCGAAACATTGGAGCTCTTTGGACCGTTATGTGTGTTATAGACATCAGTGTTTTAAACACGCTGTCTGCGTATAAAGTTATTCCATTTCACACTGACGCTGTTAGTCAGCTAGCTGGTTAAAATAGCCTAGCACTAGGCTAGTCGATCATGCGAATGAGCTAACATCTCAGGACATGAACTCACTAAATTACTCCCACTCTGCTAAAGAAGAAGCTCGTGGCCTGAACGTTGTCGTGGCAGAGGAAGAGGAGGAAAAAGAAGCGTTCGGAATGAAAGAAGAGAAGAAGGCTATCACATTGAAAGAAGAAGAAGGTATTGGAGTAAATGAGGCGATGTACGTTACAGGGAAAGAAGTGGAGAAAGAAGAAGACGCCGTTTTTAGAGTGAAGGAGGAGATTACTGTCACAGTGAAAGGAGAGGAAGAAGGTTTCGGGGTGAAAGAGGAGGAGAAGTACATGACTGTCACAGTGACAGGAGAGGAAGAAGAGCATGTTTTAGTGAAGGAAGAAGAGCATGTTTTAGTGAAGGAAGAAGAGGATGTATTTGGAGTGAAAGAGGAGGAAGATGCTATGAGAGTGAAAGATGAGGGGGATGATGATGATGAAGAGGAGGGGGAGACTGGAGATCTGATTAACACCAGTGAGTATCGCCTTAAAAACAGGGGCACAAACTCTGCAGTTGGTGAACTAATGTTTGGTTTTAAAGGGGCATGAAGGGGCATTCTAACCACTAGGGTAGCCTAGTGGTTAGAGTGTAGGGACGGCAGGGTGGCCAGTGGTTAGAGCGTTGGACTAGTAACCGAAAGGTTGCAAGTTTGAATCCCCGAGCTGACAAGGTACAAATCTGTCGTTCTGCTCCTGAACAAGGCAGTTAACCCACTGTTCCTAGGACGTCATTGAAAATAAGAATTTGTTCTTAACTGACTTGCCTAGTTAAATAAATGTTTTTTTAAAATAATACTGTTCTACACTTGAATATGTTGTTCAGTGCTGTAGGAAGCAATACAGACTGGGGGAGCACCAACAAAAGGTTAAAGGTTAACATCAAACGCTTCCCTCCCAGCCTGGTATTGGACTATAGGAGTCTAATGTTACTCCTTAGACCAACGACCTAATGTAACAGTATCCTCGCCCATACCCGGGCGCCTCTGCACACATCAACAACAGTCACCCACGAAGCATCGTTACCCATCTCTCCACAAAAGCCGCGGCACCTTGCAGAGCAAGGGGGAACCACTACTTCAAGGTCTCAGAGCAAGTGACGTCACCGATTGAAACGCTATTTAGCGCGAACACCGCCGTTTCACATCCGTTACACTAACATGTTCTGTTTGACGGGGGAATTGGCTTCGGAAGCCAAAAACAGCCAAATACTCCCGTATTTATTTCAAATTCCAATTGTAAAATGGGTTCCAGTTGCTGTGCGATTCTGGAAACCTGAATCTCTCTTCTTTCCTATCACATCCCCAAAAAATAGCTTCACAAATTCAAAATTAGTGTACAGCAAGTGGAGGCTGGTGGTGGGAGAACGACTCATAGTAGTGGCTGGAATGGAGTCAATGGATTGGTTGGTATCAACCACATGGAAACCACGTCTTTGTGTGTTTGGTGCCATTCCATTTGACTCCATTCCAGCCATTACTATGAGCAGTCCTCACACCAGCAGCCTCCACTTGCTGTACACTTTTAACAGTAAGAGTCCAATGACTCTTATGTGTAATGGAATGGAACTGAGTCATGATCAAATGACTCTTATGTGTAATGGAATGTTAACAATGGATCAAATTTTGTGTTTTTTTGCAGGTGTAGCGAAATTCTTGCATTTAGGATATATTTTTCTGTTATGTTCAGCTCATAGTGTCTCCTGTTACTGTCCTCCCTTCCACTGACTGTTATGTTCAGCTCATAGTGTCTCCTGTTACTGTCCTCCCTTCCACTGACTGTTATGTTCAGCTCATAGTGTCTCCTGTTACTGTCCTCCCTTCCACTGACTGTTATGTTCAGCTCATAGTGTCTCCTGTTACTGTCCTCCCTTCCACTGACTGTTATGTTCAGCTCATAGTGTCTCCTGTTACTGTTCTCCCTTCCACTGACTGTTATGTTCAGCTCCATAGTGTCTCCTGTTACTGTCCTCTCTTCCACTGACTGGTATGTTCAGCTCATAGTGTCTCCTGTTACTGTCCTCTCTTCCACTGACTGGTATGTTCAGCTCATAGTGTCTCCTGTTACTGTCCTCCCTTCCACTGACTGGTATGTTCAGCTCATAGTGTCTCCTGTTACTGTCCTCCCTTCCACTGACTGTTATGTTCAGCTCATAGTGTCTCCTGTTACTGTCCTCTCTTCCACTGACTGTTATGTTCAGCTCATAGTGTCTCCTGTTACTGTCCTCCCTTCCACTGACTGGTATGTTCAGCTCATAGTGTCTCCTGTTACTGTCCTCCCTTCCACTGACTGTTATGTTCAGCTCATAGTGTCTCCTGTTACTGTCCTCCCTTCCACTGACTGTTATGTTCAGCTCATAGTGTCTCCTGTTACTGTCCTCCCTTCCACTGACTGTTATGTTCAGCTCATAGTGTCTCCTGTTACTGTCCTCCCTTCCACTGACTGGTATGTTCAGCTCATAGTGTCTCCTGTTACTGTCCTCTCTTCCACTGACTGGTATGTTCAGCTCATGTTTCCCCTTAAACCACTCGAGTGTTTCTTTAGCAGTATGCTTAGGGTCATTGTCCTGCTGGAAGGTGAACCTCCGTCCCAGTCTCAAATCTCTGCAAGACTGAAACAGGTTACCCCTCAAGAATTCCCTGTATTTAGCGCCATCCATCATTTATTCAATTCTGAGCAGTTTCCCAGTCCCTGCCGATGGAAAAACATCCCCACAGCATGATGATGCTGCTGCCACTACCATGCTTCACTGTGGGGAAGCTATTTTCGAGGTGATGAGGTGTTCGTTTTGCGCCAGACATAGTGTTTTCCTTGATGGCCAAAAAGCTCAATTTTAGTGTCATTTGACCATAGTATTGTCTTCCATATGTTTGGGGAGTCTCCCACATGCCTTTTGGCGAACACCAAACGTGTTTGCTTATTTTTTTTCTTGAAGCAAGGGCTTTTTTTCTGGCCACTCTTCCATAAAGCCCAGCTCTGTGGAGTGTACGGCTTAAATTGGTCCTATGGACAGATACTCCAATCTCCGCTGTGGAGCTTTTCACCTCCTTCAGGAATATCTTTGGCCTCTTTGTTGCCTCTTTGATTAATGCCCTCCTTGTCTGGTCTGTGAGTTTTGGTGGGCGGCCCTCTCTTGGCAGGTTGGTTGTGGTGCCATAATCTTTCCATTTTTTAATAATGGATGTAATGGTGCTCCGTGGGATGTTCAAAGTTTCTGTTTTTTTTTTTTTATAACCCAACCCTGACCTGTACTTCTCCACAACTTTGTCCCTGACCTGTTTGGAGAGCTCCTTGGTCTTCATGGTGCTGCTTGCTTAATGGTGTTGTAGACTGGGGCCTTTCAGAACATGTATATATATATATATATATATATATATATATATATATATATATATATATATATATATATATATATATATATATATATATGTATGTGTATGTGTATGTGTATGTGTATGTGTGTGTGTGTATATATATATATATATATATATATAATGAGATCATGTGACACTTAGATTGCACACAGGTGGACTTTATTTAACTAATTATGTGCCTTCTAAAGGTAATTGCTTGCACCAGATCTTATTTAGGGGCTTCATAGCAAAGAGGGTGAATACATATGCATGCCCCACTTTTCAGGTGTTTATATTATATTATATATATATATATATATATATATATATATAATTCTTTAAAATAAGTATATTTTTTTCATTTCACTTCACCAATATGGACTATTTTGTGTTTGTCCATTACATGAAATCCAAATAAAAATCCATTTAAATTACAGGTTGTAATGCAACAAAATAGGAAAAACGCCAAAGGGGGTGAATACTTTTGCAAGGCACTGTATATGGTATACCTCCAGTCTAGTTGGGATTAAACTTCATCGGAAGACAGTTTGATCAAGTTTTATTCACGTCTCTGTTTAACCAAATACTCTGTTTGTCTTCGGCAGAAGAGAGACCAGACTCTCAGTCTGACGGCAGGAAGAGTCCTTTGGGGGAACCAGACCCAGAGACGCCCAAACCAGCAAGACCACACCACTGCTCCCAGTGTGGAAAGAGTTTTTCCCGGTTATGGGACCGGAAAATACATGAGAGAATACACTCTGGAGTGAAGCCTTACCACTGCTCAGACTGTGGAAAGAGATTTACCCAGCTAGGGCACCTGAAAGAACATAAGAGAACACACACTGGTGAGAAACCCTACCAATGCTCCCAGTGTGGAAAGAGTTTTAACCAGTTAGGGGCCCTGAAAACGCATGAGAGAATACACACAGGAGAAAAGCCCTACCAATGCTCCCAATGTGAAAAGAGATTTACCCAGTTAGGTACCCTGAAAGAGCATGAATTAAAACACACAAAGACACAGGAGAAGACATACCACTGCTCTCATTGTGGGAAGACATTTTCCAGGTCAGAGGACCTGAAATCACATGAGAGAATAGCGAGGCTGTGTTCCGACTTATGTTTTTGACTGAGATTTTTTTTTTGTCTTTGTTCATGCTAGATGCTGTTCATCACGTTTGCCGCTTGCTGACTGATATTTTTTTTAAAAGAGAGCGCTCGTAGACCTTGTCCCGTTGGGACGTAGACAGTTCCGGAAGACAAATGAATAATGTCAGTCATAAGTATTTTACAGTTCTTCCAGAGCGGGCGGTAACTGTCAGTGTAGTTGACCTCTGATTCGTCGAGCTTCATGTCAGTCATTCCCACTTCGGTCCACGTGTGTGAAAGAAGGTGTGGTTGATTGCATTTTTACAAAGGCCCTGATCTATTTTCCACTAATATGGTCTTATGATCACATCATAAGGGGGCGGCAGGGTAGCCTAGTGGTTAGAGCGTTGGACTAGTAACCGGAAGGTTGTCAGTTCAAACCCCCGAGCTGACAAGGTACAAATCTGTCGTTCTGCCCCTGAACAGGCAGTTAACCCACTGTTCCCAGGCCGTCATTGAAAATAAGAATTTGTTCTTAACTGACTTGCCTGGTTAAATAAATGTAAAATAAAATAAAATAAATAAACATCAGATATTTTTTTTCAAAAGACCAATTGGTGGATTTTTTTTAAAAAGACCAATTGGTGGATTTTTTTTAATTTTTAGAATTTAGAATTCTGAGTAAGATTCTGTTAATAAATAATGCCATCCATAAACTGTCTGTACCTTCTATGTTCAGTCATAAAACCTCATTCAATGTTCATGTCATTTCCTGGGGGTTCCATAGGTACCATATTTGACATGGTAATAACCTCATATTTATCATTGCTGGGAAGTATCTGAAATTCATTACACAGAGCATAATAAAAGGCATAAAAACGACACAATCATTCATTTGTTACATTCGATATCTGAAATACTCTCATCACTCTGTGCGTCCTTTGGTAAAAACATGATTTATCAGATTATCGGTTAATTAGCAGTCTGGTCCCTTGGGCTTGTCAGTAAGCATTTCACTGTTTCACTACACCTGTTGTATTCAGCATTTCACTATAAGGTCTACTACACCTGTTGTATTCAGCATTTCACTATAAGGTCTACTACACCTGTTGTATGCAGCATTTCACTGTTTCACTACACCTGTTGTATTCAGCATTTCACTATAAGGTCTACTACACCTGTTGTATTCAGCATTTCACTATAAGGTCTACTACACCTGTTGTATTCAGCATTTCACTGTAAGGTCTACTACACCTGTTGTATTCAGCATTTCACTGTAAGGTCTACACCTGTTGTATTTGGCATTTCACTGTAAGGTCTACTACACCTGTTGTATTCAGCATTTCGCTGTTAGGTCTACTACACCTGTTGTATGCAGCATTTCACTGTGAGGTCTACTACACCTGTTGTATTCAGCATTTCACTGTGAGGTCTACTACACCTGTTGTATTTGGCATTTCATTGTAAGGTCTACTACACCTGTTGTATTTGGCATTTCATTGTAAGGTCTACTACACCTGTTGTATTCAGCATTTCACTGTAAGGTCTACTACACCTGTTGTATTCAGCATTTCACTGTAAGGTCTACTACACCTGTTGTATTCAGCATTTCACTGTAAGGTCTACTACACCTGTTGTATTCAGCATTTCACTGTAAGGTCTACACCTGTTGTATTCGGCATTTCACTGTAAGGTTTACACCTGTTGTATTCAGCATTTCACTGTGAGGTTTACACCTGTTGTATTCAGCATTTCACTGTGAGGTCTACTACACCTGTTGTATTCAGCATTTCACTGTAAGGTCTACTACACCTGTTGTATTCAGCATATCACTGTAAGGTCTACTACACCTGTTGTATTCAGCATTTCACTGTTAGGTTTACACCTGTTGTATTCAGCATCTCACTGTGAGGTCTACTACACCTGTTGTATTCGGCATTTCACTGTTAGGTCTACTACACCTGTTGTATTCGGCATTTCACTGTTAGGTTTACACCTGTTGTATTCAGCGCATGTGACAAATAACATTTGATTTGAGTAATCCAGGACCTCTGCAACATCTCGTTTGTTGTTTAAGATTAACATTTAAAATATTAGTGTATTTTGTTTTGACTGCGATACAAGAATAATCTCTCACCTTAACACAGAACACGTGATCTCACGATCGCTCTGCCGAAGAGTCTTACTTCAGTAAAGGATAATCTCTCACCTTAACACAGAACACGTGATTTCACGATTGCTCTGCTGAAGAGTCTTACTTCAGTAAAGCTATCAATTCTTCCACTCTAGTGGAGACACTTTAAGGCTGAAAAGGGGACACGTCAAGGCTGAAAAGGGGACAGACACGTCAAGGCTGAAAAGGGGACAGACACGTCAAGGCTGAAAAGGGGACAGACACGTCAAGGCTGAAAAGGGGACACTTCAAGGCTGAAAAGGGGACACTTCAAGGCTGAAAAGGGGACACTTCAAGGCTGAAAAGGGGACACTTCAAGGCTGAAAAGGGGACACTTCAAGGCTGAAAAGGGGACACGTCAAGGCTGAAAAGGGGACACGTCAAGGCTGAAAAGGGGACACGTCAAGGCTGAAAAGGGGACACTTCAAGGCTGAAAAGGGGACACGTCAAGGCTGAAAAGGGGACACGTCAAGGCTGAAAAGGGGACACTTCAAGGCTGAAAAGGGGACACGTCAAGGCTGAAAAGGGGACAGACACGTCAAGGCTGAAAAGGGGACAGACACGTCAAGGCTGAAAAGGGGACAGACACGTCAAGGCTGAAAAGGGGACAGACACGTCAAGGCTGAAAAGGGGACACGTCAAGGCTGAAAAGGGGACACTTCAAGGCTGAAAAGGGGACACTTCAAGGCTGAAAAGGGGACACGTCAAGGCTGAAAAGGGGACACGTCAAGGCTGAAAAGGGGACACGTCAAGGCTGAAAAGGGGACACGTCAAGGCTGAAAAGGGGACACT
This sequence comes from Oncorhynchus kisutch, assembly GCF_002021735.2. Taxonomy (NCBI): domain Eukaryota; kingdom Metazoa; phylum Chordata; class Actinopteri; order Salmoniformes; family Salmonidae; genus Oncorhynchus; species Oncorhynchus kisutch. Next base: position 10,721,669 of record NW_022261978.1, on the reverse strand, counting down.
TCAAGGCTGAAAAGGGGACACGTCAAGGCTGAAAAGGGGACACGTCAAGGCTGAAAAGGGGACACGTCAAGGCTGAAAAGGGGACACGTCAAGGCTGAAAAGGGACACTTCAAGGCTGAAAAGGGGACACGTCAAGGCTGAAAAGGGGACACTTCAAGGCTGAAAAGGGGACACGTCAAGGCTGAAAAGGGGACACGTCAAGGCTGAAAAGGGGACACGTCAAGGCTGAAAAGGGGACACGTCAAGGCTGAAAAGGGGACACGTCAAGGCTGAAAAGGGGACACGTCAAGGCTGAAAAGGGGACACTTCAAGGCTGAAAAGGGGACACGTCAAGGCTGAAAAGGGGACACTTCAAGGCTGAAAAGTTTGGAAAATGTTGTTTGGTTGATTTATGATTAGAGAGAAAGAAATATATCGAATTATTTAGAGATGCGAATGGAAAAGTGAATGGAAATGCTTCTGTGGTTATGGTGACACCTAATGGGCACCTGTGGTTTACCTTCATAATAGCTGAAGAATTGAACTGAACCCAAATATAAACGCAACATGTAAAGTGTTGGTCCCATGTTTCATGACCTGAAATAAAAGATCCCAGAAATGTTCCATATGGCACAAAAAGTTTATTTCTCTCACATTTTGTGCACAAATTTGTTTACATCCCTGTTAGTGAGCAATTGATCCTTTGCCAAGATAATCCAATTCACCTGACAGGTGTGTCATATCAAGAAGCTGATTAAACTGGTGCAGCTTGTGCTGGGGGACAATACAGGGCCACTCTAAAATGTGCAGTTTTGTCACACAACACAATGCCACAGATGTCTCAAGTTTTGAGGGAGCGCGCAATTGGCATGCGGACTTGCCGGAATGTCCACCAGAGCTGTTTTACAGAAAATGTCATGTTCATTTCTCTACCATAAGCCACCTCCAATGTTGTTTTAGAGAATTTGTCAGTACGTCCAACTGGCCAAGCAACCGCATGTGTAACCATGCCAACCCAGGACCTCCACATTCGGGATCGTCTGAGACCGGCCACCTGGACAGCTGATGAAACTGAGGAGTATTCTGTCTGTAATAAAGCCCTTTGTGGGGAAAAACTCATTCTGATTGGCTAGGCCTGGCTCCCTGTGGGTGGGCCTATGCCCTCTCAGGGCCGAGGGCCACCCATGGCTGCGCCCCTGCCCATAGATCAGGCCCTAATAAATGTATTTCAACTGAGTTCCTTATCTGAACTGTAACTACGTTTAATAGTTGAAATTGTTGCATATTGCATTTATATTTTTGTTCAGTATAGATAGACAGGGCATCATTGTATCTGTCTCATTATGGCGTCTGTGAGAGCATGGGCAGAGCCATTGAGGCCATCTTCATTTTGAATTAGTTGGTCTTCCACTACTTCTATGACTTGGTAAACAAACTGAAAGGGTACATACTGCCCCCCTAGAGGGTTTGAACAGGTACACTGGCAGTAAGGAAGTATAATTCATTGGCTGATCCCTCTTGATGACCTGGATGGAATCATGTGGTCCTTCCTTAACCAATAGGAAGTCCCATCCAGTTGACTACTTCAAAAGTCGTCAATGACAAAGGCGCTGCCCATGCTAAAACAGACAATCTCTATGAGAATAGCAGACTATGAGAATAGCCCATGCTAAAACAGACTTTTGGCCACTAGAGTCCTCTATCTATCTCTATGAGAATAGCATTGAGGGTTGTTGGTAAGATTGACGTCACTACACTAATTAGGACAGGGAATTGGAGCAACAACAACCTCTGATCTCATCGATAGAAAAGTGTATGGAACTAAACCTGTATTTGGCGTTCCGTGAAGTGTCTTAGAATTTAGGAAGCAACCTTTAGCCAATACTTTGAGTATAAACCCTTCAATGTTGTTCAGAATATGATTTGGATATTTTCAAAATGTAAAATCAAAGAAAAAAACTGCTGAATAGAATTTGCATTTTGTTGATTCTAACGTTCAAACCTCTTGAATTTGATTTGTAATTGCAAATTAATTTCATATGATATACGATTTGGATTTTGCTAAATGTATTGGATTTGATATATATATATATATATATATATATACCTTGAGAACTCTTGAATTTAAGTTGTTTCAATGATTAATTTGTGCAGTGGTCATCAAGCTAAAGGTGTATGAAAATGTGATGACTGATATTTTTATGAGTAAAAATAAAATAGCCTTAAAGTATCACTCGTAAACATTCAACACCGTTTCCTTTGTATGTCTTTATATCAATTATTATTTCATTAATAAAATGAAAATAAAACATTTAATCAACTGCGTTACCAACTCCAGTTAGCAGATGGCGATATCCGCATTTAATGAGATGTTGCTAATGTGACGTATAATCTAGTGGACGGAACGCTTCTTCACCAACATGGCTATTGATTCAATCACCTCGGTAGCCTACATAAAACAAATACATTAAAGCGCTTTAGACGCAGACTTCAGTTAGTTTAAAACACATTTATGTCGTATCTAGTTACCCTTAATTTCTATATTTATGTTTTTGTTAGCCATCTAGATGGGTGGTTAAATTACCAGTAGCCTAGAAGCTAATTAATGATAGCTAGCTAACGTTACCTCGCTAACATCCTCGACCATGAGCTCACCAAGCTACACCCCACCTGCTAAAGAAGAGGGGGTCTGCTGGACGGAGAAAGAAGCCCCCGTGAAAGAGGAGGAGGAAGAGGAGGCTCTCACAGTTAAACAAGAAGTAGAGGGTGAGGCTTTTACAGTTAAACAAGAAGTAGAGGGTGAAGCTGTTGGAGTGAAAGAAGAGGAGGTGGATGTTACTGTGGAGGAAGAGAAACAAGACGGTGCCGCTTTGGGAGTGAAAGAGGAGGAATTGACTGTCACAGTGAAAGAAGAAGATATTTTCAGAGTGAAAGAGGAGGATGCCGTCTTTGGAGTGAAGGAGGAGGGGGAGATTACTGTCACATGGGAGGAGGAGGAGGAGGAAGAGATTGGAGATATAATTAACACCAGTGAGTACCATCTCAAAAACAGAAGTACAAACTATGCAGTTGTTAAACTATTGTGTGGTTTTACTGAAGTTATATACTTGAATATGTTGTTCTGTACTGTAGAAATGGTTAAAGCTACACTGTCAGATAGTGTACACCATCAAACAGAGGGCCGTTAACAATGGGTCAATGCATCCTATGACATTGATCAAAATACTGTAGTCCTCATTATCTGTTATTATGGAGCTCTGCTCAGCCTATAAACATGACATTATCTATTATCATAGAGCTCTGCTCAGCCTATAAACATGGCATTATCTATTATTATAGAGCACTGTTCAGCCTGTAAACATGACATTATCTATTATTATAGAGCTCTGCTCAGCCTATAAACATGACATTATCTATTATCATAGAGCTCTGCTCAGCCTATAAACATGACATGATCTATTATTATAGAGCTCTGCTCATCCTGTAAACATGACATTACAGTGCCTTGCGAAAGTATTCGGCCCCCTTGAACTTTGCGACCTTTTGCCACATTTGAGGCTTCAAACATAAAGATATAAATCTGTATTTTTTTGTGAAGAATCAACAACAAGTGGGACACAATCATGAAGTGGAACGACATTTATTGGATATTTCTAACTTTTTTAACAAATCCAAAACTGAAAAATTGGGCGTGCAAAATTATTCAGCCCCTTTACTTTCAGTGCAGCAAACTCTCTCCAGAAGTTCAGTGAGGATCTCTGAATGATCCAATGTTGACCTAAATGACTAATGATGATAAATACAATCCACCTGTGTGTAATCAAGTCTCCGTATAAATGCCCCTGCACTGTGATAGTCTCAGAGGTCCGTTAAAAGCGCAGAGAGCATCATGAAGAACAAGGAACACACCAGGCAGGTCCGAGATACTGTTGTGAAGAAGTTTAAAGCCGGATTTGGATACAAAAATATTTCCCAAGCTTTAAACATCCCAAGGAGCACTGTGCAAGCGATAATATTGAAATGGAAGGAGTATCAGACCACTGCAAATCTACCAAGACCTGGCCGTCCCTCTAAACTTTCAGCTCATACAAGGAGAAGACTGATCAGAGATGCAGCCAAGAGGCCCATGATCACTCTGGATGAACTGCAGAGATCTACAGCTGAGGTGGGAGACTCTGTCCATAGGACAACAATCAGTCGTATATTGCACAAATCTGGCCTTTATGGAAGAGTGGCAAGAAGAAAGCCATTTCTTAAAGATATCCATAAAAAGTGTTGTTTAAAGTTTGCCACAAGCCACCTGGGAGACACACCAAACATGTGGAAGAAGGTGCTCTGGTCAGATTAAACCAAAATTGAACTTTTTGGCAACAATGCAAAACGTTATGTTTGGCGTAAAAGCAACACAGCTCATCACCCTGAACACACCATCCCCACTGTCGAACATGGTGGTGGCAGCATCATGGTTTGGGCCTGCTTTTCTTCAGCAGGGACAGGGAAGATGGTTAAAATTGTTGGGAAGATGGATGGAGCCAAATACAGGACCATTCTGCAAGAAAACCTGATGGAGTCTGCAAAAGACCTGAGACTGGGACGGAGATTTGTCTTCCAACAAGACAATGATCCAAAACATAAAGCAAAATCTACAATGGAATGGTTCAAAAATAAACATATCCAGGTGTTAGAATGGCCAAGTCAAAGTCCAGACCTGAATCCAATCGAGAATCTGTGGAAAGAACTGAAAACTGCTGTTCACAAATGCTCTCCATCCAACCTCACTGAGCTCGAGCTGTTTTGCAAGGAGGAATGGGAAAAAAATTCAGTCTCTCGATGTGCAAAACTGATAGAGACATACCCCAAGCGACTTACAGCTGTAATCGCAGCAAAAGGTGGCGATACAAAGTATTAACTTAAGGGGGCCGAATAATTTTGCACGCCCAATTTTTCCGTTTTTGATTTGTTAAAAAAGTTTGAAATATCCAATAAATGTCGTTCCACTTCATGATTGTGTCCCACTTGTTGCTGATTCTTCACAAAAAATACAGTTTTATATCTTTATGTTTGAAGCCTGAAATGTGGCAAAAGGTCGCAAAGTTCAAGGGGGCCAAATACTTTCGCAAGGCACTGTATATATTATTATAGAGCTCTGCTCAGCCTGTAAACATGACATTATCTATTATTATAGAGCTCTGCTCAGCCTGGAGACATGACATTATCTATTATTATAGAGCTCTGCTCAGCCTGGAGACATGACATTATCTATTATTATAGAGCTCTGTTCAGCCTGTAAACATGACATCTATTATTATAGAGCTCTGTTCAGCCTGTAAACATGACATCTATTATTATAGAGCTCTGCTCAGCCTATAAACATGGCATTATCTATTATTATAGAGCTCTGCTCAGCCTGGAGACATGACATTATCTATTATTATAGAGCTCTGCTCAGCCTGTAAACATGACATTATATATTATTATAGAGCTCTGCTCAGCCTGTAAACATGACATTATCTATTATTATAGAGCTCTGCTCAGCCTGTAACCATGACATTATATATTATCATAGAGCTCTGCTCAGCCTGTAAACATGACATTATATATTATTATAGAGCTCTGCTCAGCCTGTAAACATGACATTATCTATTATTATAGAGCTCTGCTCAGCCTGGAGACATGACATTATCTATTATTATAGAGCTCTGCTCAGCCTGGAGACATGACATTATCTATTATTATAGAGCTCTGTTCAGCCTGTAAACATGACATTATCTATTATTATAGAGCTCTGCTCAGCCTATAAACATGGCATTATCTATTATTATAGAGCTCTGCTCAGCCTGGAGACATGACATTATCTATTATTATAGAGCTCTGCTCAGCCTGTAAACATGACATTATATATTATTATAGAGCTCTGCTCAGCCTGTAAACATGACATTATATATTATTATAGAGCTCTGCTCAGCCTGTAAACATGACATTATCTATTATTATAGAGCTCTGCTCAGCCTGGAGACATGACATTATCTATTATTATAGAGCTCTGCTCAGCCTGTAAACATAACATTATCTATTATTATAGAGCTCTGCTCAGCCTGTAAACATAACATTATATATTATTATAGAGCTCTGCTCAGCCTGTAAACATGACATTATCTATTATTATAGAGCTCTGCTCAGCCTATAAACATGACATTATCTGTTATTATAGAGCTCTGCTCAGCCTGTAAACATGACATTATCTATTATTATAGAGCTCTGTTCAGCCTGTAACCATGACATTATCTAGTATGACATAGCTCTTATTATGACATCATGACATTCCATGAAAGCAGATTATATTTGCAGCTCTACATTATTATTATTATTATTATAGTAGCCACCAAGTTTTTCTTTAAATGAGGAATCATTTCTGGTTTAAACCTCATAGGTGGACAGTTTTATCATGTGCTGGTTTCATTCTGGTCTCTGATTAGTAGTTAATTAAATGCTATTTTTTGTCTTTAGCAGGAGAAAGACCAGACACTCACTCTGACAGCAGGAAGAGTCCTTCAGGGGAACCAGACACAGAGACGCCCAAAGCAGCAAGACGACACCACTGCTCCCAGTGTGGAAAGAGTTTTACTAAGTTACGGAATCTAAAAGAGCATGAGAGGACACACACAGGAGAAAAGCCTTTCCACTGTTCCCAGTGTGGAAAGAGTTTTACTGTGTTAACTAACCTGAAAAGGCATGAGAGAATACACACTGGAGAAAAGCCTTACCAATGTTCCCAATGTGAAAAGAGTTTTGCCGTGTTAGTTAACCTGAAAAGACATGAGAGAATACACACAGGAGAAAAGCCTTATCAATGTTCTCTGTGTGGCAAGAGTTTTACCCAGTTAAGGTCCCTGAAAAGGCATGAGAGAGTACACTCTGGAGAGAAGCCTTATCAATGTTCCCATTGTGGAAGGAGTTTTAGGTCGTCTGCAAACATGAAGGAGCATGAGAGGACACACACAGGAGAAAAGCCTTTCCAATGCTCACATTGTGGAAAGAGTTTTACCCATCTAGTGAGCCTGAAAAGACATGAGAGAATGCACACAGGAGAAATGCCCTACCAATGCTCCCATTGTGGAAAGAGTTTTTCCCAATCAGCAAAACTGAAAAGACATAAGAGAATGCACACTGGAGAGAAGCCTTTCAAATGCTCCCATTGTGGAAAGAGTTTTACCCAATCAGGGGGCCTGAAAAAGCATGAGATAAAGAAGAAGCTATGTTCTTTATGTTCTTGACTGAGAATGTGTTTTTGTGAATGACAACTTCAGTAAAACCTAATAAAAAAAATATATATATATATTTGTTTTCCAATTTCAATACTTTAATTGAATACAGAGTACCTCTGTTTTTAAGTATACGTTCTCTGTGGATGGAGTGGAGCATTAAATATAGAGTCCTGGACAGAGTCTTGTCCATCAGTCGCTGTGGATGGAGGGGAACATTAAATATAGAGTCCTGGACAGAGTCTTGTCCATCAGTCGCTGTGGATGGAGGGGAACATTAAATATAGATACCTAGACAGAGTCTTGTCCATCAGTCGCTGTGGATGGAGGGGAACATTAAATATAGAGTCCTGGACAGAGTCTTGTCCATCAGTCGCTGTGGATGAAGTGGAACATTAAATATAGAGTCCTGGACAGAGTCTTGTCCATCAGTCGCTGTGGATGGAGGGGAACATTAAATATAGAGTCCTGGACAGAGTCTTGTCCATCAGTCGATGTGGATGGAGTGGAACATTAAATATAGAGTCCTGGACAGAGTCTTGTCCATCAGTCGCTGTGGATGGAGTGGAGCAGAGACACAGCTCCTTGATATGTTGCCTGATCTCCTCTTCAGCTGTGATATAATAGTTTTAGTATGTACATTAAACTAGACTTGGGGTTTCACAGTTTATCTTTTGTCGTAGTGATAAACTTTGCCTTTAGGGTTGGTCGTTGACCAGCTCCATTATTGCAATAGAAATGACAAATTCTCTCTAACTTGATTAGAATTTCCACGACACTCTGCTCGGGTCATGAAAATCCATTTCCTGAAGCTCCAGACGAATAGTTATTGTGCTGACGATGTTGCTTCCAGAGGCAGTTTGGAACTCGCTTCACCACTCGGCAGTCCCGTCCTGTGAGCTTGTGTGTCCAACCACTTTGTAGCTGAGCCGTTGTTGCTCCTAGACTTTTTCCAACTTCACGAGAAACAGCACTTTCTGTTTGACTGGGGGGCAACTCTAGCAGGGGAAGAAATTTGACGAACTGACTTGTTGGAAAGGTGAACATCGTATGACAGGTGCCACGTTGAAACTCACTGAGCTCTTCAGTAAATGGCCATTCTGCCGCTCATGTTTGTCTATGGAGATTGCATGGCTGTGTGCTCGATTTTATACACCTGTCAGCAACGGGTGTGGCTGCAATAGCAAAATATGCTCATTTGAAGGGGTGTCCACATACTTTTGTATATACAAAATACGCTCATTTGAAGGGTTGTCCACACACTTTTGTATATACAAAATACGCTCATTTTGAAGGGGTGTCCACATACTTTTGTATATACAGTTGTAGCCGGGAAAATATTGGCACCCTTGCACTTTTTTCAAATAATACACAATTTCTTCCAGAAAACTGTTCAAATGAAAACACATTTTAGTGTCCACATAAGTATGTCTCCGGTTTGTAGTTGAACAAAACCGGAATAATTTATGAAGTGTTAGCTTATTACACAAAGACATCCTAAAATGGCCTAGAAAATATCAGTGGCACCTTCTAGAAGTAGTGAAAAAATATTCTCCTTTACTTTGGAATTGAACTCACCTGTGGTGAGTTGCAGGTACATGCAATATAACAACCACTCATTCAGCCAGTTTGAATAGAGAAAAGGACTCATTCAACCAGTTTGAATAGAGAAAAGGACTCATTCAGCCAGTTTGAATAGAGAAAAGGACTCATTCAACCAGTTTGAATAGAGAAAAGGACTCATTCAACCAGTTTGAATAAATAAAAGGACTCATTCAGCCAGTTTGAATAGAGAAAAGGACTCATTCAACCAGTTTGAATAGAGAAAAGGACTCATTCAACCAGTTTGAATAAATAAAAGGACTCATTCAACCAGTTTGAATAAATAAAAGGACTCATTCAGCCAGTTTGAATAGAGAAAAGGACTCATTCTCCCGAGACCTTGATGTTCCTGCTTCCACCGTACGTAATGTTATCGAGATGTTTGAGGCCCGTGCCACTAGTCAACCTCCCTGGACGTGGCCGCAACAGAACACTTGATGAAAGATCGCAGCGAAGGATTGTTCCAATGGTGGAGAAAGCACCTCTCAACTGCCACACAGATTCAACCTTCAGACACAAGGTACGACAGTTTCAACTCATACCGTCCACCTCTCAACTGCCCCACTACACTGCATAGGGCCGATAGGAAGACAGCAGTCACACACAGCGTGATGTTACAGCCCCACTACACTGCATAGGGCCGATGGAAAGACAGCAGTCACACACAGCGTGATGTTACAGCCACACTACACTGCATAGGGCCGATAGGAAGACAGCAGTCACACACAGCGTGATGTTAAAGGATAAGCAGTCTATTCACTCTGCCATAATAAGCCAGTAGGTCCCATCATACAGAAACTCAACCATTAGCCTAAGCATTTCCCAATAGAAATGTACAACTATTACTGTAGAAAGACATACTATAGTGGAGGGACTTCATTATTCCTGCTGCCGCGGATATGGCTGTGACAATGCTGGAGGAAAAGGCCTAAAAAAACTACAGGGACAATGCCTTCATAAAACAACACTGTTTCACGACGCATCAGTGACGTGGCAGGAGATGTTTAGAAACATTTACCGCTCCGCATACAAGCCAGTGAATTCTATGCGTTACAGCTGGATGAGTCAATGGGCCTGGCACAGCTCCTGGTATATGTCCGTTACAGCTGGATGAGTCAACAGGCGTGGTGGGCCTGGCACAGCTCCTGGTATATGTCTGTTACATCTGGATGAGTCAACAGGCGTGGTGGGCCTGGCACAGCTCCTGGTATATGTCCGTTACAGCTGGATGAGTCAACGGGCGTGGTGGGCCTGGCACAGCTCCTGGTATATGTCTGTTACAGCTGGATGAGTCAACAGGCGTGGTGGGCCTGGCACAGCTCCTGGTATATGTCTGTTACAGCTGGATGAGTCAACGGGCCTGGCACAGCTCCTGGTATATGTCCGTTACAGCTGGATGAGTCAACAGGCGTGGTGGGCCTGGCACAGCTCCTGGTATATGTCTGTTACATCTGGATGAGTCAACAGGCGTGGTGGGCCTGGCACAGCTCCTGGTATATGTCCGTTACAGCTGGATGAGTCAACGGGCGTGGTGGGCCTGGCACAGCTCCTGGTATATGTCTGTTACAGCTGGATGAGTCAACAGGCGTGGTGGGCCTGGCACAGCTCCTGGTATATGTCTGTTACAGCTGGATGAGTCAACGGGCCTGGCACAGCTCCTGGTATATGTCCGTTACAGCTGGATGAGTCAACAGGCGTGGTGGGCCTGGCACAGCTCCTGGTATATGTCCGTTACAGCTGGATGAGTCAACGGGCGTGGTGGGCCTGGCACAGCTCCTGGTATATGTCTGTTACAGCTGGATGAGTCAACAGGCGTGGTGGGCCTGGCACAGCTCCTGGTATATGTCTGTTACAGCTGGATGAGTCAACGGACGTGGCGGGCCTGGCCTGGTATATGTCCGTTACAGCTGGATGAGTCAACGGACGTGGCGGGCCTGGCCTGGTATATGTCCGTTACAGCTGGATGAGTCAACGGACGTGGCGGGCCTGGCCTGGTATATGTCCGTTACAGCTGGATGAGTCAACGGACGTGGCGGGCCTGGCCTGGTATATGTCCGTTACAGCTGGATGAGTCAACGGACGTGGCGGGCCTGGCCTGGTATATGTCCGTTACAGCTGGATGAGTCAACGGACGTGGCGGGCCTGGCCTGGTATATGTCCGTTACAGCTGGATGAGTCAACGGACGTGGCGGGCCTGGCCTGGTATATGTCCGTTACAGCTGGATGAGTCAACGGACGTGGCGGGCCTGGCCTGGTATATGTCCGTTACAGCTGGATGAGTCAACGGACGTGGCGGGCCTGGCCTGGTATATGTCCGTTACAGCTGGATGAGTCAACGGACGTGGCGGGCCTGGCCTGGTATATGTCCGTTACAGCTGGATGAGTCAACGGACGTGGCGGGCCTGGCCTGGTATATGTCCGTTACAGCTGGATGAGTCAACGGACGTGGCGGGCCTGGCCTGGTATATGTCCGTTACAGCTGGATGAGTCAACGGACGTGGCGGGCCTGGCCTGGTATATGTCCGTTACAGCTGGATGAGTCAACGGACGTGGCGGGCCTGGCCTGGTATATGTCCGTTACAGCTTTCTAGGTTAGACTACTGCCATGCTCTACTTTCTGGCTACCCAGGATAAAGCACTAAATAAACTTCAGTTAGTGCTAAATACGGCTGCTAGAATCCTGACTAGAACCCAAAAATTTGATCATATTACTCCAGTGCTAGCCTCCCTACACTGGCTTCCTGTCAAGGCAAGGGCTGATTTCAAGGTTTTACTGCTAACCTACAAAGCATTACATGGGCTTGCTCCTACCTATCTCTCTGATTTGGTCCTGCCGTACATACCTACACGTACGCTACGGTCACAAGACGCAGGCCTCCTAATAGTCCCTAGAATTTCTAAGCAAACAGCTGGAGGCAGGGCTTTCTCCTACAGAGCTCAATTTTTATGGAATGGTCTGCCTACCCATGTGAGAGACGCAAACTCGGTCTCAACCTTTAAGTCTTTACTGAAGACTCATCTCTTCAGTGGGTCCTATGATTGAGTGTAGTCTGGCCCAGGAGTGTGAAGGTGAACGGAAAGGCTCTGGAGCAACGAACAGCCCTTGCTGTCTCTGCCTGGCCGGTTCCCCTCTTTCCACTGGGATTCTCTGCCTCTAACCCTATTACAGGGGCTGAGTCACTGGCTTACTAGGGCTCTTTCATACCGTCCCTAGGAGGGGTGCATCACTTGGAGTGGGTTGAGTCACCGATGTGATCTTCCTGTCTGGGTTGCCCCCCCCCCCCCCCCTTGGGTTGTGCCGTGGCGGAGATCTTTGTGGGCTATACTCGGCCTTGTCTCAGGATGGTAAGTTGGTGGTTGAAGATATCCCTCTAGTGGTGTGGGGGCTGTGCTTTGGCAAAGTGGGTGGGGTTATATCCTTCCTATTTGGCCCTGTCATCAGATGGGGCCACAGTGTCTCCTGACCCCTCCTGTCTCAGCCTCCAGTATTTATGCTGCAGTAGTTTATGTGTCGGGGGGCTAGGGTCAGTTTGTTATATCTGGAGTACTTCTCCTGTCCTATCCGGTGTCCCGTGTGAATTTAAGTATGCTCTCTCTAATTCTCTCTTTCTTTCTCTCTCTCAGAGGACCTGAGCCCTAGGACCATGCCTCAGGACTACCTGGCATGATGACTCCTTTGCTGTCCCCAGTTCACCTGGCCATGCTGCTGCTCCAGTTTCAACTGTTCTGCCTGTGATTATTATTATTTGACCATGCTGGTCATTTATGAACATTTGAACATCTTGGCCATGTTCTGTTATAATCTCCACCTGGCACAGCCAGAAGAGGACTGGCCACCCCACATAGCCTGGTTCCTCTCTAGGTTCCTTCCTAGGTTTTGGCCTTTCTAGGGAGTTTTTCCTAGCCACCGTGTTTCTACACCTGCATTGCTTGCTGTTTGAGGTTTTTAGGCTGGGTTTCTGTAGAGCACTTTGAGATATCAGCTGATGTACGAAGGGCTATATCAATACATTTGATTTGATTTGACTTTGGTGGTCAAGATGTGTTGGTATCTGATGGCGCAAAAGCCATGACAGGGAGAGATAATGGAGTTGTAACACGAGGTTGCTCCCGACGCCACTTGGGTCCACTGCAGCATCCACCGAGAGGCTCTTGGGTCCACTGCAGCATCCACCGAGAGGCTCTTGGGTCCACTGCAGCATCCACCGAGAGGCTCTTGGGTTCACTGCAGCATCCACCGAGAGGCTCTTGGGTCCACTGCAGCATCCACCGAGAGGCTCTTGGGTCCACTGCAGCATCCACAGAGAGGCTCTTGGGTCCACTGCAGCATCCACCGAGAGGCTCTTGGGTCCACTGCAGCATCCACCGAGAGGCTCTTGGGTTCACTGCAGCATCCACCGAGAGGCTCTTGGGTCCACTGCAGCATCCACCGAGAGGCTCTTGGGTCCACTGCAGCATCCACAGAGAGGCTCTTGGGTCCACTGCAGCATCCACCGAGAGGCTCTTGGGTCCACTGGAGCATCCACCGAGAGGCTCTTGGGTCCACTGCAGCATCCACCGAGAGGCTCTTGGGTCCACTGCAGCATCCACCGAGAGGCTCTTGGGTCCACTGCAGCATCCACTGAGAGGCTCTTGGGTCCACTGCAGCATCCACTGAGAGGCTCTTGGGTCCACTGCAGCATCCACTGAGAGGCTCTTGGGTCCACTGCAGCATCCACCGAGAGGCTCTTGGGTCCACTGCAGCATCCACCGAGAGGCTCTTGGGTCCACTGCAGAATCCACAGAGAGGCTCTTGGGTCCACTGGAGCATCCACCTAGAGGCTCTTGGGTACACTGCAGCATCCACCGAGAGGCTCTTGGGTACACTGCAGCATCCACTGAGAGGCTCTTGGGTACACTGCAGCATCCACCGAGAGGCTCTTGGGTACACTGCAGCATCCACTGAGAGGCTCTTGGGTCCACTGCAGCATCCACCGAGAGGCTCTTGGGTACACTGCAGCATCCACCTAGAGGCTCTTGGGTCCACTGCAGCATCCACCGAGAGGCTCTTGGGTACACTGCAGCATCCACTGAGAGGCTCTTGCTGTCAAGGGAATGCCTGACAGCTTGAAAGATGTTTTGGACACTACAGTGAAAATGGTTAACTTTGTTAAAGCAAGGCCCCTGAACTCTCATGTATTTTCTGCACTATGTAATGCTTTTACAACAACAGAAGTGGTTATCAAGATGGAAAGTAAATGACACGTTTTTTAATTTTTAATTGAGAGACGAGCTTAAAGTTTTCTTTACTGACCATAATTTTCACTTGTCTGACCCCTTGCATGATGACGAGTTTCTCACACGACTGGCCTATCTGGGTGATGTTTTTTTTTGTTGCCCGAATGATCTGAATCTAGGATTACAGGGACTCTCCGCAACTATATTGAATGTGCGGGACAAAATTTAGGCTATGATTAAAATGTTAGAGCTCTTCTCTGTCTTCACTAACAAGGACAACACACAGATCGTTCCATTGTTGTATGATTTTTTTGTGTGTGAATGAACTCAAGCTTACGGACAAATGTCAGATGTGATATAGCGAAGCACCTGAGTGAGTTGGGTGCGCAATTACACAGGTACTTTCCCGAAACGGATGACACAAACAACTGGATTCGTTATCCCTTTCATGCCGTGCCTCCAGTCCACTTACCGATATCTGAACAAAGAGAGCCTCATCCAAATTCCAACAAGCTGTTCTGTGAAAATTGAATTGAAATCAGAAGCCACTGCCAGATTTCTGGATTGGGCTGCGCTCAGAGTATCCTGCCTTGACAAATCGCGCTGTTAAGACACTGATACCCTTTGCAACCACATACCTATGTGAGAGTGGGTTCTCGGCCCTCACTAGCATGAAAACTAAATACAGGCACAGACTGTATGTGGATTTTTTTTTAGGACTCTCTCCAATACAACCCAACATTGCAGAGTTATGTGCATCCTTTCAAGCACACCCTTCTCATTAACCTGTGGTGAGTTATTCACAATTTCCAATGAACAAATAAGGTTTTAGATGTAAGATGGTTAAATAAAGAGCACAATTATTGATTATTATTATATTATTATTTGTGCCCTGGTCCTATAAGAGCTCTCTGTCATTTCCCATGAGCCGGGTTGTGACAAAAACTAATGTGTGTGTGGCAGGTTTACTATGATGGTAAAAACAAGATTTGAGAGTGCGCTGACCCTGGTGGTAGTGTAACCGATGTGAAATGGCTAGCTAGTTAGCGGTGGTGCGCGCTAATAGCGTTTCAATCGATGACGTCACTTGCTTTGAGACCCCGAGTAGTGGTTCCCCTTGCTCGGCAAGGGCCGTGGCTTTTGTGGAGCGATGGGTAACGATGCTTCGAGGGTGACTGTTGATGTGTGCAGAGGGTCCCTGGTTCGAGCCCAGGTTGGGGCGAGGGAGGCGACGGACTGAAGTTATACTGTTACACTAGAGCTGGAGGTTTAATGTTTGAAGGTGTACGGGACTATAAAAAATTGGGGAACCACAGCTGTAGACCATGTTATTCTGTTGAATAAGCTGTCCTGATAGGGTAATATAGACCATGTTATTCTGTCCTGATAGGGTAATATAGACCATGTTATTCTGTCCTGATAGGGTAATATAGACCATGTTATTCTGTCCTGATAGGGTAATATAAACCATGTTATTATGTTGAATAAGCTGTCCTGATAGGTCAATATAGACCATGTTATTCTGTCCTGATAGGGTAATATAGACCATGTTATTCTGTCCTGATAGGGTAATATAGACCATGTTATTCTGTCCTGATAGGGTAATATAGACCATGTTATTATATTGAATAAGCTGTCCTGATAGGGTAATATAGACCATGTTATTCTGTCCTGATAGGGTAATATAGACCATGTTATTCTGTCCTGATAGGGTAATATAGACCATGTTATTATATTGAATAAGCTGTCCTGATAGGGTAATATAGACCATGTTATTCTGTCCTGATAGGGTAATATAGACCATGTTATTCTGTCCTGATAGGGTAATATAAACCATGTTATTCTGTTGAATAAGCTGTCCTGATAGGGTAATATAGACCATGTTATTCTGTTGAATAAGCTGTCCTGATAGGTCAATATAGACCATGTTATTCTGTCCTGATAGGGTAATATAGGCCATGTTATTCTGTTGAATAAGCTGTCCCGATAGGATACTGTAGACCATGTTATTATGTTGAATAAGGCCTAGCCAATGGCTGAATTAGCTAGCTAGATTTATCTCCCCAGAGACCACCAAAGAAAATCCTGATTGGATATTTTTTTCTCTTCAGTGTTAACGCTTTCCTTTTTAACAAAAAACTGAAGAATCAGAACATCATTGAAAATAATAATATAATAATTATTTGTAATTGTATTTGATAAATCCTTAGCCTTTCTTTGAAAGCGGGAAAGGCCCTTATTGTTCGCCACTGTGTTTCAGTTAGTAATAATTTGTAAAGCGGCTCTATTTGCATTTTTTTTTTCAACATTCTGAACGTCTAAATAATTCATGTTGTTCTGAAATATGAACACAGAAACACTGAACATTTTGAACTCTTTATTATGGTAGCGATTTGACAAAATTACAATCATGGTCCTGAATTGGACTCACATTTTTCTGGTCTCGATTCGGTCTCGGACCACTCGCCCCCCTCCCAGTCTCGGCCTTGACTCTGTCTCGCACCCCCCTCCCAGTCTCGGTCTTGAGTCGGTCTCGAACTCAACACTGATTAGTCTTTTAATGACAGATAGTACAAAATATATCCATAATTGTGCACCTTTTCCATAATTTTCGACATAATTATTCATTTTCAAAGTAAACAGGATGGGACTCTTATCCTAAAGGATTCCAAAAACTTGTGACCCGGACGTACTTAGGTCTTCTTGCTTCGCAGCGGTCAACAAAGCTATTCTTTCAACCACCTCAGTAGCTTGATAGCCAACAATAAACCGAAACATTGACGGTCATAGGCCATTTTTGTGAACATTAACTAATCTTAGTGTTTTAAACACACGTCTGTTTTACGTATCTACTGGTTAAGTTTGACCTAATTTGCTCAATACATTTGCAAACCTGTTAAGATTGATACTGAGCCTAGCACTAGGATAGTCGCTAATGCTAAATAGCTAGCTAATATCTCCGACCATGAACTCATTAAATGATTCACCCTCTGCTAAAGAAGAGGAGGTTTGTTGCACGGAGACCGAAGATCTGGGGCTGAACATTGTCGTGAAAGAAGAAGATGAGGGTGTTACAGTGAAAGGAGATGAAGACGTTTTCAGAATTAAAAAGGAGGAAGAGGAGGCTGTCACAGTGGAAGAAGAGAAAGAACCTTTTGGGCCAGAAGAGGGGATAGAGGCTGTCATAGTGGAAGAGGAGGAGGTAGAAGCTTTCAGAATTAAAAAGGAGAAAGAGGAGGCTGTCACAGTGGAAGAAGAGAAAGAACCTTTTGGGCCAGAAGAGGGGATAGAGGCTGTCATAGTGGAAGAGGAGGAGGTAGAAGCTTTCAGAATTAAAAAGGAGGAAGAGGAGGCTATCACATTGAAAAAAGAGGAGGAGGATGTTACAGTGAAAGAAGAGGAAGAACGATTTGGAGTGAAAGAGGAAGAGGGGATAGAGGCTGTCACAGTGGAAGAGGAGGAGGTAGAAGCTTTCAGAATTAAAAAGGAGGAAGAGGAGGCTGTCACAGTGGAAGAAGAGGTGGTAGAAGCTTCGATAATGAAAAGGGAGGAAGAGGAAGATATCACATTGAAAAAAGAGGAGGAGGATGTTATACTGAAAGAAGAGAGAGAACATTTTGGAGTGAAAGAGGAAGAGTATGCTATCTCAATAAAAGAGGAGAAGGAAGACGTTTTGGGAGCGAAAGAGGATGATAATGATGAGGAGGAGGAAGAAGGAGGAGGGGAGGAGGAGACAGAAGATCTGATTAACACCAGTGAGTATTGTCTTAAAAACAGGGGGCACGAACTCTGCAGTTGTTGAACTGTGTTGTTTTTAAGGGGCATTCTATTGATGTTCTACATATGAATGTTGTTCTTTACTGAAGGATTCTGCGATTGGTCCTTGCGGTTTTAAAAACGTTTAAATTAGTGATATATAGGCCTAGCCATTCTTTCTTGGAGATTATAAACTGGGTGGTTGGAGCCCTGAATGCTGATTCGCTGAAAGCCGTGGTATACCATGGGTATGACAAAACATACATTTTACTGCTCTAATTATGTTGGTAACCAGTTTATAATAACAATAAGGCAACTCGGGTGTTTGTGGTATATGGCCAACATTCCATGGGTAAGGGCTATATCCAGGCACTCTGCGTTGTGTCGTGCTTAAGAACAGCCCATAGCCGTGGAATATTGGCCACACCCCCCAGGGCCTTGTTGTTTAAATATAGCCTCATTTATAAATGCCCCACAAGCTTTAGTTCAACTGTCACAGTTCCCATCAGAACCAATAATATAGGTTAAGTTGTACATTAAGCCCACACAAATCTAAATGTAGATATTTCTAACGTATACAGCCCTAATGTTCCTGAAAGAAAGTCGAGCTAAAATTAAAGATGAATCATTCGTGTTTAGTTTTATAAATAAAATATGTGAAATGTCCAGACTGGGTTTAATAGCCATACCCATTAAATAATACATTTTAAAATATAATCCAATTTTTTTTTATTCCAATTGTTAAAAACAGACATTTTGTTATGTGATCTTGAATGATAATCACCGCCCCTGAAGTTACTGAAATCATTTATTACTATTCGTCATGGAAGTAGCACTCATCACAAGGGGTGTCCAATCACATCCGCAGAGAACAACCAGTACACACCCGATTCAACTTATAAACCAATCATAGACTTCAATCAAGACTTGATTCGTTGTTACTGATTGGTTAGAACAAAAATCTACTACCGCACTGGCCCTCTGTGGATAAGGACCACCACACCGGCCCTCTGTGGATAAGGACCAACACACAGGCCCTCTGTGGATAAGAACCACCACACCGGCCACCGGATTCTTGATGACAGATACATAGGAAGTTTCTACATGAGTGCTTTGTAGATAAACACAAGAAAATGCTCTTTGCATACAAAGAGGCCCAACCCACTTTTTGATACGAAACACAAGGGTGAGATCTAGAACCATCAGCAGTAATAAACCTAAGGGCCCAATGGTGAGTTCTGGAACCATCAGCAGTAATAAACCTAAGGGCCCAATGGTGAGTTCTAGAACCATCAGCAGTAATAAACCTAAGGGCCCAATGGTGAGTTCTAGAACCATCAGCAGTAATAAACCTAAGGGCCTGTCGTGCCAAATAATGTCCCCCGGCCAAATAGCGTCCCCCTCTACGTCACAATGGGATTCGATAAACTATTAGTGTCCGTTGCCATATCAACGGTGTGATGACGTAATGATTAGAATCTTGGAGATCATTGCAGCCTAAATTACGTTATTTTCATCATTGCTATGCTAACAAGGCTGATTTCCACAACAATGTTGCTGTTTTTAAACAAGTTTAGTTTAGCTAATAAAATGAAAACATTAATTGAAACAATTTTTTGGGCACGTTGTTAACATTTTAACATGAAGTCCATGTCTTAACGTTGCTATGTTTCGTAAATGGCTAAGAGAATGTGTCATCTGCTTGACACATTAAAGTTACTTACCTTACAGACCAGGAAGTCAGGAAGAGGAGAGAGGGGATGAGGAGAGAGGGGATGAGGAGAGAGAGGATGAGGAGAGAGAGGATGAGGCGAGAGGGGATGAGGAGAGAGAGGATGAGGAGAGAGAGGATGAGGAGAGAGAGGATGAGGAGAGAGAGGATGAGGAGAGAGGGGATGAGGAGAGAGAGGATGAGGAGAGAGGGGATGAGGAGTCATCTGCTTGACACATTAAAGTCACTTACCTTACAGACCAGGAAGTCAGGGAGAGGAGAGAAAGGATGAGGAGAGAGAGGATGAGGAGAGAGAGGAGGAGAGAGAGGATGAGGACAGAGAGGGTGAGGAGAGAGGGGATGAGGAGAGAGAGGGGATGAGGAGAGAGAGGGAGAGGGGATGAGGAGTCATCTGCTTGACACATTAAAGTCACTTACCTTACAGACCAGGAAGTCAGGGAGAGGAGAGAGAGGATGAGGAGAGAGGGGATGAGGAGTCATCTGCTTGACACATTAAAGTCACTTACCTTACAGACCAGGAAGTCCGGGAGAGGAGAGAAAGGAAGAGGGGATGAGGAGAGAGAGGATGAGGAGAGAGAGGATGAGGAGTCATCTGCTTGACACATTAAAGTAACTTACCTTACAGACCAGGAAGTCAGGGAGAGGAGAGAGAGGATGAGGAGAGAGAGGATGAGGAGAGAGGGGGTGAGGAAAGAGATGATGAGGAGAGAGAGGATGAGGAGAGAGAGGATGAGGAGTCATCTGCTTGACACATTAAAGTCACTTACCTTACAGACCAGGAAGTCAGGGAGAGGAGAGAGAGGATGAGGAGAGAGAGGATGAGGAGAGAGGGGGTGAGGAGAAAGAGGATGAGGAGAGAGAGGATGAGGAGAGAGAGGATGAGGAGTCATCTGCTTGACACATTAAAGTCACTTACCTTACAGACCAGGAAGTCAGCTAATTTCCACTCCATTCATATGCAAATCAATTTAATTCACACACTGGCTTGTCTGGCTGTGATGTTTTTAATTTAACCTGCCCTTCCCTCATCTACACTGAAATAATATCATTACAATAGTCTATTACGATCTCGCATAGCTCAGATACGTCTCTGTTGTAGGTCCCTGGACTAGTCAGGACACCTTAGAGCTTACAGTAATGAACACCTAGTCAGGATACCTTAGAGCAGTAATGAACACCTAGTCAGGACACCTTAGAGCTTACAGTAATGAACACCTAGTCAGGATACCTTAGAGCAGTAATGAACACCTAGTCAGGACACCTTAGAGCAGTAATGAACACCTAGTCAGGACACCTTAGAGCAGTAATGAACACCTAGTCAGGACACCTTAGAGCTTACAGTAATGAACACCTAGTCAGGATACCTTAGAGCAGTAATGAACACCTAGTCAGGACACCTTAGAGCAGTAATGAACACCTAGTCAGGACACCTTAGAGCAGTAATGAACACCTAGTCAGGACACCTTAGAGCAGTAATGAACACCTAGTCAGGACACCTTAGAGCAGTAATGAACACCTAGTCAGGACACCTTAGAGCAGTAATGAACACCTAGTCAGGACACCTTAGAGCAGTAATGAACACCTAGTCAGGACACCTTAGAGCAGTAATGAACACCTAGTCAGGACACCTTAGAGCAGTAATGAACACCTAGTCAGGACACCTTAGAGCAGTAATGAACACCTAGTCAGGATACCTTAGAGCTTACAGTAATGAACACCTAGTCAGGACACCTTAGAGCAGTAATGAACACCTAGTCAGGACACCTTAGAGCAGTTATGAACACCTAGTCAGGACACCTTAGAGCAGTAATGAACACCTAGTCAGGATACCTTAGAGCAGTAATGAACACCTAGTCAGGATACCTTAGAGCAGTAATGAACACCTAGTCAGGATACCTTAGAGCAGTAATGAACACCTAGTCAGGATACCTTAGAGCAGTAATGAACACCTAGTCAGGATACCTTAGAGCAGTAATGAACACCTAGTCAGGACACCTTAGAGCAGTAATGAACACCTAGTCAGGACACCCTAGAGCAGTAATGAACACCTAGTCAGGACACCTTAGAGCAGTAATGAACACCTAGTCAGGACACCTTAGAGCAGTAATGAACACCTAGTCAGGACACCTTAGAGCAGTAATGAACACCTAGTCAGGATACCTTAGAGCAGTAATGAACACCTAGTCAGGACACCTTAGAGCAGTAATGAACACCTAGTCAGGATACCTTAGAGCTTACAGTAATGAACACCTAGTCAGGATACCTTAGAGCAGTAATGAACACCTAGTCAGGACACCTTAGAGCAGTAATGAACACCTAGTCAGGACACCTTAGAGCAGTAATGAACACCTAGTCAGGACACCTTAGAGCAGTAATGAACACCTAGTCAGGACACCTTAGAGCAGTAATGAACACCTAGTCAGGACACCTTAGAGCAGTAATGAACACCTAGTCAGGACACCTTAGAGCAGTAATGAACACCTAGTCAGGACACCTTAGAGCAGTAATGAACACCTAGTCAGGATACCTTAGAGCAGTAATGAACACCTAGTCAGGACACCTTAGAGCAGTAATGAACACCTAGTCAGGACACCTTAGAGCAGTAATGAACACCTAGTCAGGACACCTTAGAGCAGTAATGAACACCTAGTCAGGACACCTTAGAGCAGTAATGAACACCTAGTCAGGACACCTTAGAGCAGTAATGAACACCTAGTCAGGACACCATAGAGCAGTAATGAACACCTAGTCAGGATACCTTAGAGCAGTAATGAACACCTAGTCAGGATACCTTAGAGAAGTAATGAACACCTAGTCAGGACACCTTAGAGCAGTAATGAACACCTAGTCAGGACACCTTAGAGCAGTAATGAACACCTAGTCAGGACACCTTAGAGCAGTAATGAACACCTAGTCAGGACACCTTAGAGCAGTAATGAACACCTAGTCAGGACACCTTAGAGCAGTAATGAACACCTAGTCAGGACACCTTAGAGCAGTAATGAACACCTAGTCAGGACACCTTAGAGCAGCAATGAACACCTAGTCAGGACACCTTAGAGCAGGTATGAACACCTAGTCAGGACACCTTAGAGCTTACAGTAATGAACACCTAGTCAGGACACCTTAGAGCAGGTATGAACACCTAGTCAGGATACCTTAGAGCAGTAATGAACACCTAGTCAGGACACCTTAGAGCAGTAATGAACACCTAGTCAGGACACCTTAGTAATGAACACCTAGTCAGGACACCTTAGAGCAGTAATGAACACCTAGTCAGGACACCTTAGAGCAGTAATGAACACCTAGTCAGGACACCTTAGAGCAGTAATGAACACCTAGTCAGGACACCTTAGAGCAGTAATGAACACCTAGTCAGGACACCTTAGAGCAGTAATGAACACCTAGTCAGGACACCTTAGAGCAGTAATGAACACCTAGTCAGGACACCTTAGAGCAGTAATGAACACCTAGTCAGGACACCTTAGAGCAGTAATGAACACCTAGTCAGGATACCTTAGAGCAGTAATGAACACCTAGTCAGGACACCTTAGAGCAGTAATGAACACCTAGTCAGGATACCTTAGAGCAGTAATGAACACCTAGTCAGGATACCTTAGAGCTTACAGTAATGAACACCTAGTCAGGATACCTTAGAGCAGTAATGAACACCTAGTCAGGACACCTTAGAGCAGTAATGAACACCTAGTCAGGACACCTTAGAGCAGTAATGAACACCTAGTCAGGACACCTTAGAGCAGTAATGAACACCTAGTCAGGACACCTTAGAGCAGTAATGAACACCTAGTCAGGACACCTTAGAGCAGTAATGAACACCTAGTCAGGACACCTTAGAGCAGTAATGAACACCTAGTCAGGACACCTTAGAGCAGTAATGAACACCTAGTCAGGATACCTTAGAGCAGTAATGAACACCTAGTCAGGACACCTTAGAGCAGTAATGAACACCTAGTCAGGACACCTTAGAGCAGTAATGAACACCTAGTCAGGACACCTTAGAGCAGTAATGAACACCTAGTCAGGACACCTTAGAGCAGTAATGAACACCTAGTCAGGACACCTTAGAGCAGTAATGAACACCTAGTCAGGACACCATAGAGCAGTAATGAACACCTAGTCAGGATACCTTAGAGCAGTAATGAACACCTAGTCAGGATACCTTAGAGAAGTAATGAACACCTAGTCAGGACACCTTAGAGCAGTAATGAACACCTAGTCAGGACACCTTAGAGCAGTAATGAACACCTAGTCAGGACACCTTAGAGCAGTAATGAACACCTAGTCAGGACACCTTAGAGCAGTAATGAACACCTAGTCAGGACACCTTAGAGCAGTAATGAACACCTAGTCAGGACACCTTAGAGCAGTAATGAACACCTAGTCAGGACACCTTAGAGCAGCAATGAACACCTAGTCAGGACACCTTAGAGCAGGTATGAACACCTAGTCAGGACACCTTAGAGCTTACAGTAATGAACACCTAGTCAGGACACCTTAGAGCAGGTATGAACACCTAGTCAGGATACCTTAGAGCAGTAATGAACACCTAGTCAGGACACCTTAGAGCAGTAATGAACACCTAGTCAGGACACCTTAGTAATGAACACCTAGTCAGGACACCTTAGAGCAGTAATGAACACCTAGTCAGGACACCTTAGAGCAGTAATGAACACCTAGTCAGGACACCTTAGAGCAGTAATGAACACCTAGTCAGGACACCTTAGAGCAGTAATCAACACCTAGTCAGGACACCTTAGAGCAGTAATGAACACCTAGTCAGGACACCTTAGAGCAGTAATGAACACCTAGTCAGGACACCTTAGAGCAGTAATGAACACCTAGTCAGGACATCTTAGAGCAGTAATGAACACCTAGTCAGGACACCTTAGAGCAGTAATGAACACCTAGTCAGGACACCTTAGAGCAGTAATGAACACCTAGTCAGGACACCTTAGAGCAGTAATGAACACCTAGTCAGGACACCTTAGAGCAGTAATGAACACCTAGTCAGGACACCTTAGAGCAGTAATGAACACCTAGTCAGGACACCTTAGAGCAGTAATGAACACCTAGTCAGGACACCTTAGAGCAGCAATGAACACCTAGTCAGGACACCTTAGAGCAGGTATGAACACCTAGTCAGGACACCTTAGAGCTTACAGTAATGAACACCTAGTCAGGACACCTTAGAGCAGGTATGAACACCTAGTCAGGATACCTTAGAGCAGTAATGAACACCTAGTCAGGACACCTTAGAGCAGTAATGAACACCTAGTCAGGACACCTTAGTAATGAACACCTAGTCAGGACACCTTAGAGCAGTAATGAACACCTAGTCAGGACACCTTAGAGCAGTAATGAACACCTAGTCAGGACACCTTAGAGCAGTAATGAACACCTAGTCAGGACACCTTAGAGCAGTAATCAACACCTAGTCAGGACACCTTAGAGCAGTAATGAACACCTAGTCAGGACACCTTAGAGCAGTAATGAACACCTAGTCAGGACACCTTAGAGCAGTAATGAACACCTAGTCAGGACATCTTAGAGCAGTAATGAACACCTAGTCAGGACACCTTAGAGCAGTAATGAACACCTAGTCAGGACACCTTAGAGCAGTAATGAACACCTAGTCAGGACACCTTAGAGCAGTAATGAACACCTAGTCAGGACACCTTAGAGCAGTAATGAACACCTAGTCAGGACACCTTAGAGCTTACAGTAATGAACACCTAGTCAGGACACCTTAGAGCAGTAATGAATACCTAGTCAGGACACCTTAGAGCAGTAATGAACACCTAGTCAGGACACCTTAGAGCAGTAATGAACACCTAGTCAGGACACCTTAGAGCAGTAATGAACACCTAGTCAGGACACCTTAGAGCAGTAATGAACACCTAGTCAGGACACCTTAGAGCAGTAATGAACACCTAGTCAGGACACCTTAGAGCAGTAATGAACACCTAGTCAGGACACCTTAGAGCAGTAATGAACACCTAGTCAGGACACCTTAGAGCAGTAATGAACACCTAGTCAGGATACCTTAGAGCAGTAATGAACACCTAGTCAGGACACCTTAGAGCAGTAATGAACACCTAGTCAGGATACCTTAGAGCAGTAATGAACACCTAGTCAGGACACCTTAGAGCAGTAATGAACACCTAGTCAGGATACCTTAGAGCAGTAATGAACACCTAGTCAGGACACCTTAGAGCAGTAATGAACACCTAGTCAGGACACCTTAGAGCAGTAATGAACACCTAGTCAGGACACCTTAGAGCAGTAATGAACACCTAGTCAGGACACCTTAGAGCAGTAATGAACACCTAGTCAGGACACCTTAGAGCAGTAATGAACACCTAGTCAGGACACCTTAGAGCAGTAATGAACACCTAGTCAGGACACCTTAGAGCAGTAATGAACACCTAGTCAGGACACCTTAGAGCAGTAATGAACACCTAGTCAAGACACCTTAGAGCAGTAATGAACACCTAGTCAGGACACCTTAGAGCAGTAATGAACACCTTGTGGAACAGCTGTGAAAACCAACCTGACATTATTTAAGAGCTGAATACATAAACTTCGGTATTATTCCTGTCATTAATTTATTTTTACAGATGTATTTTTTACAGATGTATTTTTACAGATGTATTTTTACAGATGTATTTTTTTAACAGATTTTACAGATTTTTGTTGTGCACTCACATGGCAATCATAGACTAAAATACTGATTTCTGGAGTGTGGAATTCTGCCTGTCACTTGTTCTCAGAAAGGGGGACTTGAAGAAGGAGACAACAAAGTCCAGACATTGCTGCTCTCTCTTTTGTTCTGAGTGTTTGCGGTGCTAATAGTTTTTAGTTCATCTGTGTATCTCTCATAGTATGTGGCCAGTATGATACAGCAAGAAAACCTTCTCAGCAGATAATGACATCAACAGTAACTGTAGATGATGTAATGAAAAGTTGGAGGTAATGGTTGGTAATGGAGAACAGCAGGTGGATCCACGTCTGGGTGTTGGGCAGAACCCCCTAGGTCCTGGAGAACAGGTAATGGAGGACAGCAGGTGGATCCACGTCTGGGTGTTGGGCAGAACCCCCTAGGTCCTGGAGAACAGGTAATGGAGGACAGCAGGTGGATCCACATCTGGGTGTTGGGCAGAACCCCCTAGGTTCTGGAGAACAGGTAATGGAGGACAGCAGGTGGATCCATGTCTGGGTGTTGGGCAGAACCCACTAGGTCCTGGAGAACAGGTAATGGAGGACAGCAGGTGGATCCACGTCTGGGTGTTGGGCAGAACCCACTAGGTCCTGGAGAACAGGTAATGGAGGACAACAGGTGGATCCACGTCTGGGTGTTGGGCAGAACCCCCTAGGTTCTGGAGAACAGGTAATGGAGGACAGCAGGTGGATCCACGTCTGGGTGTTGGGCAGAACCCCCTAGGTTCTGGAGAACAGGTAATGGAGGACAACAGGTGGATCCACGTCTGGGTGTTGGGCAGAACCCCCTAGATCCTGGAGAACAGGTAATGGAGGACAGCAGGTGGATCCACGTCTGGGTGTTGGGCAGAACCCACTAGGTCCTGGAGAACAGGTAATGGAGGACAACAGGTGGATCCACGTCTGGGTGTTGGGCAGAACCCCCTAGGTCCTGGAGAACAGGAGCAGAGTTAAAGGGAACAGGATACAGAGACGTAAACAAGCAAACACACAGGTTACACTTTACTGGGGAGAAAATGTCATGGATTAGTGCGGTGTTATAAAAATAAATTAACAGCTGACAGTCATTTTTACCTGGTGAAAAACCTCCTCGTCCTTCTCAGTCCGTACCTGGTGAAAAACCTCCTCGTCCTTCTCAGTCCGTACCTGGTGATAAACCTCCTCGTCCTTCTCAGTCCGTACCTGGTGAAAAACCTCCTCGTCCTTCTCAGTCCGTACCTGGTGAAAAACCTCCTCGTCCTTCTCAGTCCGTACCTGGTGAAAAACCTCCTCGTCCTTCTCAGTCCGTACCTGGTGAAAAACCTCCTCGTCCTTCTCAGTCCGTACCTGGTGAAAAACCTCCTTGTCCTTCTCAGTCCGTACCTGGTGAAAAACCTCCTCGTCCTTCTCAGTCCGTGCCTGGTGATAAATCTCCACATCCTTCTCAGTCCGTACCTGGTAAAAAACCTCCACATCCTTCTCAGTCCGTACCTGGTGAAAAACCTCCTCGTCCTTCTCAGTCCGTACCTGGTGAAAAACCTCCTCGTCCTTCTCAGTCCGTACCTGGTGAAAAACCTACTTGTCCTTCTCAGTCCGTGCCTGGTGATAAACCTCCTCGTCCTTCTCAGTCCGTACCTGGTGAAAAACCTACTTGTCCTTCTCAGTCCGTGCCTGGTGATAAATCTCCACGTTCTTCTCAGTCCGTGCCTGGAGAAAAACCTCCACATCCTTCTCAGTCCGTACCCGGTAAAAAACCTCCACATCCTTCTCAGTCCGTACCTGGTGAAAAACCTCCACGTCCTTCTCAGTCCGTGTCTGGTGATAAACCACATCCTTCTCAGTCCGTACCTGGTGATAAACCTCCTCGTCCTTCTCAGTCCGTGCCTGGTGATAAACCTCCTCGTCCTTCTCAGTCCGTGCCTGGTGATAAACCTCCACGTCCTTCTCAGTCTGTGTCTGGTGATAAACCTCTCATTTATAATTCACTGTATCACAATTCCAGTGGGTAAGAAGTTTACATACACTAAGTTAACTGTGCCTTTAAACAGCTTGGAAAATTATGCCATGGATTTAGAAGCTTCTGAGCTTCTGATAATTTGAGTCAATTGGAGGTGTACCTGTGGATGTATTTCAAGGCCTACCTTCAAACTCAGTGCCTCTTTGCTTGACATCATGGGAAAATCAAAAGAAATCATCCAAGACCTCAGAAATATAAATTGTAGACCTCCACAGGTCTGGTTCATCCTTGGGAGCAATTTCCAAATGCCTGAAGGTACCACGTTCATCTGTACAAACAATAGTACGCAAGTATAAACACCATGGGACCACACAGCCGTCATACTGCTCAGGAAGGAGACACGTTCTGTGTCCTAGAGATGAACGTACTTTGGTGCGAGAAGTGCAAATCAATCCCAGAACAACAGCAAAGGACATTGTGAAGATGCTGGAGGAAACAGGTACAAAAGTATCTATATCCACAGTAAAACAAGTCCTATATCGACATAACCTGAAAGACCGCTCAGCAAGGAAGAAGCCACTGCTCCAAAACCGCCATAAAAAATGCCAGACTACGGTTTGCAACTGCACATGGGGACAAAGATTGTACTTTTTGGAGAAATGTCCCCTGGTCTGATGAAATAAAAATACCAACTGTTTGGCCATAATGACCATTGTTATGTTTGGATTAAAAATGGGGAGGCTTGCAAGCCGAAGGGGTGCTTTGCTGCAGGAGGGCCTGGTGCACTTCACAAAATAGATGGCTTCATGAGGAAAGAAAATTCTATGGATATATTGAAGCAACATCTCAAGACTTCGGTCAGGAAGTTAAAGCTTGGTCGCAAATGGGTCTTCCAAATGGACAATCACCACAAGCGTAATTCCAAAGTTGTGGCAAAATGGCTTAAGGACGACAAAGTCAAGGTATTGGAGTGGCCATCACAAAGCCCCGACCTCAATCCCATAGACAATTTGTGTGCAATACAATAACAAGATGCAATCATTTAGCTGTTAGTGAGAAGAGCGAAAATGTATCATTATTGTAAATGTGGAAATGAATTGGTCCAAGCAAGGCTAAATCTTTCTCAGCATTACCACAAACAAAAAATGGAAGGGGAAGGAAGTAGATCTATTATCTTGTTGTGGTTCACCAAGTTATGTTGCTACTGTAATGACTGACATGTGGTACGGCTGTTAGCGTGAAAATCCCATCTGTTTAATTAGCAGGAAATAGTCATTACTCAAGTGAAAGGGGAAGGAAGTAGATATATTATCAACACAGTCACATCTTCGTTTTTACATGAAGTATTATCACTTCTCACAAGGTACTTAAAAATATTGGGAAAATGTGTTTATCTTGAGAGTCAAGACCTCAACACAAGTTTTTCTTTTTTCAGCTTTTGAAATTGTCAACGAGTGGAAACTTACACAACTGTCAATAACTAAATAATAAAGCATCTGATTGGCTTAGAATTTAAAACGGGTACAGATACAACCACCACATGAACTGGATACAACCACCACATGAACTACTGGATACAACCACCACATGAACTACTGGATACAACCACCACATGAACTACTGGATACAACCACCACATGAACTACTGGATACAACCACCACATGAACTGGGTACAACCACCACATGAACTGGATACAACCACCACATGAACTGGATACAACCACCACATGAACTGGTACAACCACCACATGAACTGGATACAACCACCACATGAACTGGATACAACCACCACATGAACTGGATACAACCACCACATGAACTGGATACAACCACCACATGAACTGGATACAACCACCACATGAACTGGATACAACCACCACATGAACTGGATACAACCACCACATGAACTGGATACAACCACCACATGAACTGGATACAACCACCACATGAACTGGATACAACCACCACATGAACTGGATACAACCACCACATGAACTGGATACAACCACCACATGAACTGGATACAACCACCACATGAACTGGATACAACCACCACATGAACTGGATACAACCACCACATGAACTGGATACAACCACCACATGAACTGGATACAACCACCACATGAACTGGATACAACCACCACATGAACTGGATACAACCACCACATGAACCTGGATACAACCACCACATGAACTGGATACAACCACCACATGAACTGGATACAACCACCACATGAACTGGATACAACCACCACATGAACTGGATACAACCACCACATGAACTGGATACAACCACCACATGAACTGGATACACCACCACATGAACTGGATACAACCACCACATGAACTGGATACAACCACCACATGAACTGGATACAACCACCACATGAACTGGATACAACCACCACATGAACTGGATACAACCACCACATGAACTGGATACAACCACCACATGAACTGGATACAACCACCACATGAACTGGGTACAACCACCACATGAACTGGGTACAACCACCACATGAACTGGGTACAACCACCACATGAACTGGATACAACCACCACATGAACTGGATACAACCACCACATGAACTGGATACAACCACCACATGAACTGGATACAACCACCACATGAACTGGATACAACCACCACATGAACTGGATACAACCACCACATGAACTGGATACAACCACCACATGAACTGGATACAACCACCACATGAACTGGATACAACCACCACATGAACTGGATACAACCACTACATGAACTGGATACAACCACCACATGAACTGGATACAACCACCACATGAACTGGATACAACCACCACATGAACTACTGGATACAACCACCACATGAACTACTGGATACAACCACCACATGAACTACTGGATACAACCACCACATGAACTACTGGATACAACCACCACATGAACTACTGGATACAACCACCACATGAACTACTGGATACAACCACCACATGAACTGGGTACAACCACCACATGAACTGGATACAACCACCACATGAACTGGATACAACCACCACATGAACTGGATACAACCACCACATGAACTGGATACAACCACCACATGAACTGGATACAACCACCACATTAACTGGTTGACACAGGAAATAGAATATAAAACTGGTATGGATACAACCACCACATGAACTGGTTGAAACAGGAAATAGAATTTAAAACTGGTACGGATACAACCACCACATTAACTGGTTGAAACAGGAAATAGAATATAAAACTGGTACGGATACAACCACCACATGAACTGGTTGAAACAGGAAATATAATTTAAAACTGGTACGGATACAACCACCACATGAACTGGTTGAAACAGGAAAATAGCAGAAAATGTTAATAATTTGTAGTTATTTATTTGCATCCAAAGTTAGAAGTGTGATTAATAGTTACACTTTTACCCTGAGCTTGTTTTTCCTCCATTATTTGTAAACAATGTAGGCCTAATTGTAAACAAAGACATTATTTGTAAACAATGTAGGCCCAATTGTAAACAAAGACATTATTTGTAAACAATGCAGGCCCAATTGTAAACAAATACATTATTTGTAAACAATGTAGGCCTAATTGTAAACAAAGACATTATTTGTAAACAATGTAGGTCTAATTGTAAACAAAGACATTATTTGTAAACAATGTAGGCCTAATTGTAAACAAAGCCATTATTTGTAAACAATGTAGGACTAATTGTAACCAAAGACATTATTTGTAAACAATGTTGGCCTAATTGTAAACAAAGACATAATTTGTAAACAATGTAGGCCTAATTGTAAACAAAGACTTATTCGCTCAACATGGTTACAACTATAATTTTGCATCCATAGCGCTGTCAATGCATTTGAGTGGTTATGTTTCTCTAACCCCCATCCCTCAGCTTTATACCAAAACTGTGGCAGGATGTTGAACTGCAGATTTCCCCTTTAGATCTAGTAGCCTGACAAATAACAACAATGTATTCTATACTGAGAGACCTAATCTAGTCTATTACATGTATCCTGTACTGACTAGTCTATTACATGTATTCTATACTGACTAGTCTATTACATGTATCCTATACTGACTAGTCTATTACATGTGTCCTATACTGACTAGTCTATTACATGTATCCTATACTGACTAGTCTATTTATCCATTAGGTCTATTACATGTATCCTATACTGACTAGTCTATTTATCCATTAGGTCTATTACATGTATCCTATACTGACTAGTCTATTACATGTATCCTATACTGACTAGTCTATTACATGTATCCTATACTGACTAGTCTATTACATGTATCCTATACTGACTAGTCTATTTATCCATTAGGTCTAATACATGTATCCTATACTGACTAGTCTATTACATGTATCCTATACTGACTAGTCTAATATATGTATCCTATACTGACTAGTCTATTACATGTATCCTATACTGACTAGTCTATTACATGTATCCTATACTGACTAGTCTATTTATCTATTAGGTCTAATACATGTATCCTATACTGACTAGTCTATTACATGTATCCTATACTGACTAGTCTATTTATCCATTAGGTCTAATACATGTATCCTATACTGACTAGTCTATTACATGTATCCTATACTGACTAGTCTATTACATGTATCCTATACTGACTAGTCTATTTACCCATTAGGTCTATTACATGTATCCTATACTGACTAGTCTATTACATGTGTCCTATACTGACTAGTCTATTACATGTATCCTATACTGACTAGTCTATTTATCCATTAGGTCTAATACATGTATCCTATACTGACTAGTCTATTACATGTATCCTATACTGACTAGTCTATTACATGTATCCTATACTGACTAGTCTATTTATCCATTGCTCTTTTATCGAGGGATCTAGTCTAGATTAAACCTCATAGGTAGACAGTTTTACCATGTGCAGGTTTCATTCAGGTCTCTCTGTTTAACCAAATACTCTGTCTTTGACAGGAGAGAGAACAGACTCTCATTCTGAAAGCGGGACGAGTCCTTCAGAAGAACCTGACCCAGAGACATCCAAACCAGCAAGAGCACACCACTGCTCCCAGTGTGGGAAGAGATTTATCCGGTTAGGGCACCTGAAAGAACATATGAAAACACATACAGGGGAGAAGCCTTATCACTGCTCCCAGTGTGGAAAGGGTTTTGGACAGTCAGGGCATCTAAAGGTGCATGAAAGAAGACACACTGGAGAGAAGCCATATCAATGCTCACAGTGTGAAAAGAAATGTTTCTCACCAGGGGACCTGAAGTCCCATGAGAGAACACACACACAGTCTTTAGAGAGGCCTTTCCAATGCGCTCAGTGTGGAAAGAGATTTATCCAGTCGTCGCATCTGAAAGAGCATGAAAGAATACACACAGGAGAGAAGCCGTATCAATGCTCTCAGTGTGGAAAGGGTTTTAGATACTCAGGGCATTTAAAAGTGCATGAAAGAACACACACTGGAGAGAAGCCGTATCAATGCTCCCAGTGTCAAAAGGGTTTTTTCTCACCAGGGGACCTGAGAAAACATGAGAGAACACATTTAGTAGATAGGCCTTTCCAATGCTCTCAATGTGGAAAGAGATTTATGCAGTCATCACATCTGAAAAAACACAAGAGAATACACACAGGTGAACAACCATTCCAATGCTCTCATTGTGGAAAAAGTTTTACCCGTTTAGGGAACTTGAAAACGCATGAGATGACACACACAGGAGAGAAGCCTTTCCATTGCTCCTTCTGTGGAAAACGTTTTACCCATTTAGGGAACCTGAAAATGCATGAGATGACACACACAGGAAATAAGCCTTATCACTGCTCCCAGTGTGGAAAAGGTTTTGGACACTCAGGGCATCTAAAAGTGCATGAAAGAACACACACTGGAGAGAAGCCATATCAATGCTCCCAATGTGAAAGTAAATTTTTCTCATCAGGGGACCTGAAATCACACGAGAGAACACACACTGTAGAGAGGCCTTTCCAATGCTCTCAGTGTGGAAAGAGTTTTACCCGGTTAGGGAATCTGAATATGCATTTGAGAACACACACAGGGGAGAAGCCATACCACTGTTCAGACTGTGGAAAGAGATTTATCCAGCTAGGGGACCTGAAATCACATGAGCGGACACACACAGGAGATAAGCCTTTCCAATGCTCTCAGTGTGGAAAAAGTTTTGCCTGGTTAGGGAACTTGAAAATGCATGAGAGAATACACACAGGAGAGAAGCCTTTCCACTGCTCCTTGTGCGGAAAGAGTTTTACCTTTTTAGGGACACTGAAAAAGCATGAGATGACACACACAGGAGAGAAACCTTTCCAATGCTCCCAATGTGGAAAGAGTTTTACCCAGTTAGTGAACCTGAAAAGGCATGAAGGAACACACACGGGATAGAATCCGTTCCAGTGTTCTCAGTGTGGAAAGACATTTTCCCAGTCAGAGGACATGAAATCACATGAGAGAATAGAGGCTGTGTTCTGACTTATAGTTTTGACAAACTTTTTGTGCTTTGGTTTATGCCACATTAAATAAAATTGTAAGAAAAAAAATAGCCTTACTTTTGTTCTTAGTAAAAAAAAATCTCTCAAAACATGTTCGCATCTAAAATTAGAATAGATTTAGCATGTATTTGATTTTCATTATGAATTTTTATTGATAAATATAAACCCTTAAGTGTTCATTATGTGATTTAGTTATTTATTCATGTGTTTTACTTGATTCTGATCTTAACCTCTTGAATTTAGTCGTTGTGTTTTTTCATTGAGTTCATTTGTGTAGTAGTTATTATTAAGCTGTGTGATAATTAGATGACGTTGTTCTGATAACATTGATAAGTTGTTGACATGATAAAACATTTACTACCTCAATGTGGTGTCCATCAGTACTGTTCCATCAGATAAAACACAGGTGCTGATTTGTAAAAATGATTTGATTATTTCAACATGTAACTGAATAAAAGTAAACTGATATTTTTTTTAAACTGTGTGGATGTTAATTTTATATACCTGTATCTATGTATTGTTAAACCATGTAGGAGCAGTATAGACCTAGTCTGTTCATTATATACATCTACATGATGTATTGTTACACCATGTAGGAGCAGTATAGACCTAGTCTGTTCATTATATACATCTACATGATGTATTGTTACACCATGTAGGAGCAGTATAGACCTAGTCTGTTCATTATATACATCTACATGATGTATTGTTACACCATGTAGGAGCAGTATAGACCTAGTCTGTTCATTATATACATCTACATGATGTATTGTTACACTATGTAGGAGCAGTATAGACCTAGTCTGTTCATTATATACATCTACATGATGTATTGTTACACTATGTAGGAGCAGTATAGACCTAGTCTGTTCATTATATACATCTACATGATGTATTGTTACACCATGTAGGAGCAGTATAGACCTAGTCTGTTCATTATATACATCTACATGATGTATTGTTAGCCCCTTGACTTTTCCCCACATTTTGTTTCGTTACAGCCTTATTCTAAAATGTATGAAATTGTTTTTCCCCCCTCAATCTGCACACAATACCTCAAAATGACAAACGCAAAAACTGGTTTTGTAAAATGCTTTTGCAAATGTATTAAAAATAAACAACTGAAATATTCAGAATGAGTAAGTGTGTCCAAACTTTTGACTGATATTGTAAGTATTCAGACCCTTTACTCAGTGCTGTTTCGAAGCATCTTTGGCAGCGATTACAGCCTCGAATCTTCTTGGATATGACGTTAAAGCTTGGCATTAAAGCTCCCATTCTTCTCTGCAGATCCTCTCTTGCGTTGCTGCACAGCTATTTTCAGGGCTCTCCAGAGATGTTTGATCGGGTTCAAGTCCGGGCTCTGGCTGGGCCACTCAAGGACATTCAGAGACTTGTCCCGAAGCCACTCCTGCGTTCTCTTGGCTGTGTGGTTACTGTCATTGTCCTGGAAGATGAAACTTTGCCCCAGTCTGAGGTCCTAGCCTGAGGTCCTGCAGCAGGTTTTCATTAAGGATATCTCTCTACTTTGCTCTGTTCGTCTTTGCCTCGATCCTGACTAGTCTCACAGTCCCTGCCGCTGAAAAACATCCCCACAACATGATGCTGCCACCACCATGCTTCACCGTAGGGATGGTGGCAGGTTTCCTCCAGACATGACTTTTGGTATTCAGGCCAAAAGAGTTCAAATCAAAATCAAATCAAATGTATTTATATTGCCCTTCGTACATCAGCTGATATCTCAAAGTGCTGTACAGAAACCCAGCCTGAAACCCCAAACAGCAAGCAATGCAGGTGGAGAAGCACAGCCTGAAACCCCAAACAGCAAGCAATGCAGGTGGAGAAGTGGCTAGGAAAAACTCCCTAGAAAGGCCAAAACCTAGGAAGAAACCTAGAGAGGAACCAGGCTATGTGGGTTGGCCACATGACATAATAAATGTCTTAGTCAGAGCCACTATGTTGACACAATGTTGACACAATGCTTCAATATTCTCAGTACCACTATGTTGACACAATGTTGACACAATGCTTCAATATTCTCAGTACCACTATGTTGACACAATGTTGACACAATGCTTCAATATTCTCAGTACCACTATGTTGACACAATGTTGACACAATGCTTCAATATTCTCAGTACCACTATGTTGACACAATGTTGACACAATGCTTCAATATTCTCAGAGCCACTATGTTGACACAATGTTTCAATATTCTCAGAACCACTATGACACAATGTTTCAATATTCTCAGAACCACTATGACACAATGTTTCAATATTCTCAGAACCACTATGTTGATACAATGTTTCAATATTCTCAGAGCAACTATGACACAATGTTTCAATATTCTCAGAACCACTATGTTGATACAATGTTTCAATATTCTCAGAACCACTATGTTGATACAATGTTTCAATATTCTCAGAGCAACTATGACACAATGTTTCAATATTCTCAGAGCAACTATGATACAATGCTTCAATATTCTCAGAACCACTATGTTGATACAATGTTTCAATATTCTCAGAGCCACTATGACAAAATGTTTCAATATTCTCAGAACCACTATGTTGATACAATGTTTCAATATTCTCAGAACCACTATGTTGATACAATGCTTCAATATTCTCAAACCAATATGTTGATACAATGCTTCAATATTCTCAGAACCACTATGTTGATACAATGCTTCAATATTCTCAGAACCACTATGTTGACACAATGTTTCAATATTCTCAGAGCCACTATGACACAATGTTTCAATATTCTCAGAACCTCTATGACACAATGTTTCAATATTCTCAGAACGACTATGTTGACACAATGTTTCAATATTCTCAGAACCACTATGTTGACACAATGCTTCAATATTCTCAGAACCACTATGTTGACACAATGTTTCAATATTCTCAGAACCACTATGACACAATGCTTCAATATTCTCAGAGCCACTATGTTGATACAATGTTTCAATATTCTCAGAACCACTATGACACAATGTTTCAATATTCTCAGAACCACTATGACACAATGTTTCAATATTCTCAGAACCACTATGTTGATACAATGTTTCAATATTCTCAGAGCAACTATGACACAATGTTTCAATATTCTCAGAACCAATATATTGATACAATGTTTCAATATTCTCAGAACGACTATGTTGACACAATGTTTCAATATTCTCAGAACCACTATGTTGACACAATGCTTCAATATTCTCAGAACCACTATGTTGACACAATGTTTCAATATTCTCAGAGCAACTATGACACAATGTTTCAATATTCTCAGAACCACTATGATACAATGCTTCAATATTCTCAGAACCACTATGTTGATACAATGTTTCAATATTCTCAGAGCCACTATGACAAAATTTTTCAATATTCTCAGAACCACTATGTTGATACAATGTTTCAATATTCTCAGAACCACTATGTTGATACAATGCTTCAATATTCTCAAACCAATATGTTGATACAATGCTTCAATATTCTCAGAACCACTATGTTGATACAATGCTTCAATATTCTCAGAACCACTATGTTGACACAATGTTTCAATATTCTCAGAGCCACTATGACACAATGTTTCAATATTCTCAGAACCTCTATGACACAATGTTTCAATATTCTCAGAACGACTATGTTGACACAATGTTTCAATATTCTCAGAACCACTATGTTGACACAATGCTTCAATATTCTCAGAACCACTATGTTGACACAATGTTTCAATATTCTCAGAACCACTATGACACAATGCTTCAATATTCTCAGAGCCACTATGTTGATACAATGTTTCAATATTCTCAGAACCACTATGACACAATGTTTCAATATTCTCAGAACCACTATGACACAATGTTTCAATATTCTCAGAACCACTATGTTGATACAATGTTTCAATATTCTCAGAGCAACTATGACACAATGTTTCAATATTCTCAGAACCAATATATTGATACAATGTTTCAATATTCTCAGAACGACTATGTTGACACAATGTTTCAATATTCTCAGAACCACTATGTTGACACAATGCTTCAATATTCTCAGAACCACTATGTTGACACAATGTTTCAATATTCTCAGAACCACTATGACACAATGCTTCAATATTCTCAGAGCCACTATGTTGATACAATGTTTCAATATTCTCAGAACCACTATGACACAATGTTTCAATATTCTCAGAACCACTATGACACAATGTTTCAATATTCTCAGAACCACTATGTTGATACAATGTTTCAATATTCTCAGAGCAACTATGACACAATGTTTCAATATTCTCAGAACCACTATGATACAATGCTTCAATATTCTCAGAACCACTATGTTGATACAATGTTTCAATATTCTCAGAGCCACTATGACAAAATGTTTCAATATTCTCAGAACCACTATGTTGATACAATGTTTCAATATTCTCAGAACCACTATGTTGATACAATGCTTCAATATTCTCAAACCAATATGTTGATACAATGCTTCAATATTCTCAGAACCACTATGTTGATACAATGCTTCAATATTCTCAGAACCACTATGTTGACACAATGTTTCAATATTCTCAGAGCCACTATGACACAATGTTTCAATATTCTCAGAACCACTATGACACAATGTTTCAATATTCTCAGAGCCACCATGACAAAATGTTTCAATATTCTCAGAACCAATATATTGATACAATGTTTCAATATTCTCAGAACGACTATGTTGACACAATGTTTCAATATTCTCAGAACCACTATGTTGACACAATGCTTCAATATTCTCAGAACCACTATGTTGACACAATGTTTCAATATTCTCAGAACCACTATGACACAATGCTTCAATATTCTCAGAGCCACTATGTTGATACAATGTTTCAATATTCTCAGAACCACTATGACACAATGTTTCAATATTCTCAGAACCACTATGACACAATGTTTCAATATTCTCAGAACCACTATGTTGATACAATGTTTCAATATTCTCAGAGCAACTATGACACAATGTTTCAATATTCTCAGAGCAACTATGACACAATGCTTCAATATTCTCAGAACCACTATGTTGATACAATGTTTCAATATTCTCAGAGCCACTATGACAAAATGTTTCAATATTCTCAG
This sequence comes from Oncorhynchus kisutch, assembly GCF_002021735.2. NCBI lineage: Eukaryota > Metazoa > Chordata > Actinopteri > Salmoniformes > Salmonidae > Oncorhynchus > Oncorhynchus kisutch. The sequence continues at coordinate 10,681,796 of NW_022261978.1, read as the reverse complement.
AACCACTATGTTGATACAATGTTTCAATATTCTCAGAACCACTATGTTGATACAATGTTTCAATATTCTCAGAACCACTATGTTGATACAATGCTTCAATATTCTCAGAACCACTATGTTGATACAATGTTTCAATATTCTCAGAACCACTATGTTGATACAATGCTTCAATATTCTCAGAACCACTATGTTGACACAATGCTTCAATATTCTCAGAACCACTATGTTGACACAATGTTTCAATATTCTCAGAGCCACTATGACACAATGTTTCAATATTCTCAGAGCCACTATGACACAATGTTTCAATATTCTCAGAACCTCTATGACACAATGTTTCAATATTCTCAGAACGACTATGTTGACACAATGTTTCAATATTCTCAGAACCACTATGTTGACACAATGCTTCAATATTCTCAGAACCACTATGTTGACACAATGTTTCAATATTCTCAGAACCACTATGACACAATGCTTCAATATTCTCAGAGCCACTATGTTGATACAATGTTTCAATATTCTCAGAACCACTATGACACAATGTTTCAATATTCTCAGAACCACTATGACACAATGTTTCAATATTCTCAGAACCACTATGTTGATACAATGTTTCAATATTCTCAGAGCAACTATGACACAATGTTTCAATATTCTCAGAACCAATATATTGATACAATGTTTCAATATTCTCAGAACGACTATGTTGACACAATGTTTCAATATTCTCAGAACCACTATGTTGACACAATGCTTCAATATTCTCAGAACCACTATGTTGACACAATGTTTCAATATTCTCAGAACCACTATGACACAATGCTTCAATATTCTCAGAGCCACTATGTTGATACAATGTTTCAATATTCTCAGAACCACTATGACACAATGTTTCAATATTCTCAGAACCACTATGACACAATGTTTCAATATTCTCAGAACCACTATGTTGATACAATGTTTCAATATTCTCAGAGCAACTATGACACAATGTTTCAATATTCTCAGAACCACTATGATACAATGCTTCAATATTCTCAGAACCACTATGTTGATACAATGTTTCAATATTCTCAGAGCCACTATGACAAAATGTTTCAATATTCTCAGAACCACTATGTTGATACAATGTTTCAATATTCTCAGAACCACTATGTTGATACAATGCTTCAATATTCTCAAACCAATATGTTGATACAATGCTTCAATATTCTCAGAACCACTATGTTGATACAATGCTTCAATATTCTCAGAACCACTATGTTGACACAATGTTTCAATATTCTCAGAGCCACTATGACACAATGTTTCAATATTCTCAGAACCACTATGACACAATGTTTCAATATTCTCAGAGCCACCATGACAAAATGTTTCAATATTCTCAGAACCAATATATTGATACAATGTTTCAATATTCTCAGAACGACTATGTTGACACAATGTTTCAATATTCTCAGAACCACTATGTTGACACAATGCTTCAATATTCTCAGAACCACTATGTTGACACAATGTTTCAATATTCTCAGAGCCACTATGTTGATACAATGTTTCAATATTCTCAGAACCACTATGACACAATGTTTCAATATTCTCAGAACCACTATGACACAATGTTTCAATATTCTCAGAACCACTATGTTGATACAATGTTTCAATATTCTCAGAGCAACTATGACACAATGTTTCAATATTCTCAGAGCAACTATGACACAATGCTTCAATATTCTCAGAACCACTATGTTGATACAATGTTTCAATATTCTCAGAGCCACTATGACAAAATGTTTCAATATTCTCAGAACCACTATGTTGATACAATGTTTCAATATTCTCAGAACCACTATGTTGATACAATGCTTCAATATTCTCAGAACCAATATGTTGATACAATGCTTCAATATTCTCAGAACCACTATGTTGACACAATGCTTCAATATTCTCAGAACCACTATGTTGACACAATGTTTCAATATTCTCAGAGCCACTATGACACAATGTTTCAATATTCTCAGAGCCACTATGACAAAATGTTTCAATATTCTCAGAGCCACTATGTTGACACAATGTTTCAATATTCTCAGAGCCACTATGTTGACACAATGTTTCAATATTCTCAGAACCACTATGTTGAACCTTTTTTGCTGCACTTAGAAACAATTACCAACACAATTGCAGTTAAACTTGAATACTATAGCCTACCATGACTATATCCAACCCAACTCCATCTGTTGTCACTATCATGTATCCTACCATGACTATATCCAACCCTACTCCATGTGTTGTCACTATCATGTATCCTACCATGACTATATCAACCCTACTCCATGTGTTGTCTCTATCATGTATCCTACCATGACTATATCAACCCTACTACATGTGTTTCCACTATCATGTATCCTACCATGACTATATCCAACCCAGCTCCATGTGTTGTCACTATCATGTATCCTACCCCGACTATATCCAACCATACTCCATGTGTTGTCACTATCATGTATCCTACCATGACTATATCCAACCCTACTCCATGTGTTGCCACTATCATGTATCCTACCATGAATATATCACCCACTACTCCATGTGTTGTCTCTATCATGTATCCTACCATGACTATATCCATGTGTTTCCACTATCATGTATCCTACCATGACTATATCCAACCCAGCTCCATGTGTTGCCACTATCATGTATCCTACCATGACTATATCCAACCCACCTCCATGTGTTGCCACTATCATGTATCCTACCATGACTATATCCAACCCTACTCCATGTGTTGTCACTAGCATGTATCCTACCATGACTATATCCACCCTACTCCATGTGTTGTCTCTATCATGTATCCTACCATGACTATATCAACCCTACTCCATGTGTTGCCACTATCATGTATCCTACCATGACTATATCCAACCCTACTCCATGTGTTGTCACTATCATGTATCCTACCATGACTATATCCAACCCAACTCCATGTGTTGTCACTATCATGTATCCTACCATGACTATATCCATGTGTTGTCACTATCATGTATCCTACCATGACTATATCCAACCCAACTCCATTGTGTTGCCACTATCATGTATCCTACTTGGCTGAAGCTTTGATCCAGTGGAAGAAGTATTGAGGAGCAGGGAGGTTAAAGGTCACTTCAGGAAACAGCTGTTACTCTACACTATACCGAGATAATACAGTAATGAGAGAAAATGTATAGAATATTTAGGACCCTATCAAATCTGATTTGAATTGTTTTGCCTAATTTCGTATTTACATGTTGTTGTTTTTTTGGAGGTTTCTGATTTGTCCCTGTTTTTCGCTATCTCAAAATCACACTTAACAGAAAAACAACAATACTTAAACCACATCAGGAGAACACGTTTGAAGTCTGAGGAAAATCTGAAAATTGTATTTTTGTGTGTAGATACCCTTTAATTCAAGTGGCACCGGCAAGAGCCTTGCTTGGTTAGTGGTGTCTCTGGAGCACACATGTGATTGCAGAGTCTGCTGAACAAATCACAACTGGATTGATGCTAATATTCATGATAACATTCTGCCAGGTAGGCATAGACTACTTTGTAGTTAACATTTTGTAGTTTGTAGTTAACATTTAATTCACAAGGTTTTTGAGAAGCCTTTCCATCCACCAGAAGATGGTTGTAATTAGCATCATTGCTAACAGCTACACACGGTGGTAGATAAACGCGCACACACAGACGGGGCCATTTACGCTCTGTTTCCTCTTCAGAAGATTGAAGGAAAATACAAATCACTCAGGCGAATTTAACGCTGACGTGGGGCAGTGGGTTCTAAACAAATCAGACCAAAAAAACATAAACACGTGACACAAACTTTGGCAAAGTGAGCATTGCTTCATGTGGTGGCAACAACACCTAAAAAGCCCATCTGCCCCTCGGTGAGAGAAGCTTTCATTGTTTTTGTGCAGGTGTTGTTGGCGGTGCGTCTTGGTCAATTTAGCTCGGGAAAATGCCGCCCTCTTCAATCTGTCACCTAATCCTGCACAATGGGCAGGCCAGCCTTGGATAAAAGTATTGGCTGTAAGAAGTACGAGAAAACATAACATCTGGTTGTTTTTAAATGACTCCTTATGACATTGTTTGCCAGATTAAACAATGCAATACATATGTTTTCCAATCTGCGTTACCCACTCCAGTCAGCAGGTGGCGATGTGCCTATTGCGTATAATCTAGTGGACGGGAGGCTTCTTCAACAGCGTCAACAGGCTTCTGATTCAACCACCTCCGTAGCTTGATAGGAAAAATAAAACCGAAACATTGAAGCTCTTTAGACCAATCTTGTGTATATTAAGCTTAGTGTTTTGAACATAATTCTGTTTACGTATCTACTGGTTAAGTTAAACGTAATTTACTTGTTAAATTACATTTTGCAAATGTGTTCAATTGATACTGAGTCTAGCACTAGGCAAATGCTAGCTAGTTAGCTAACATCACCATGAGCTCACTAAGCTACTCCCATCTCGCTAAAGTAGAGGAGGTCTGCTGGACGGACGGAGAAAGAAGCACTGGGGCTGAACATTGTCGTGAAAGAAGAGCAGCAGGGGGATATTTCAGTGAAAGGAGAGGAAGAAGTTTTCCGAGTAAAACAGGAGGACGAGGAGGAAGTTAAAGTGAAAGAAGAGGAAGAACCTTTTGGAGTGGAAGAGGGAATAGAGGCTGTCACAGTGGAAGAGGAGGAGGTAGAAGCTTTCAGAATGAAAAAGGAGGAAGAGGAGGCTGTCACAGTGGAAGAGGAGGAGGTAGAAGCTTTCAGAATGAAAAAGGAGGAAGAGGAGGCTGTCACAGTGGAAGAGGAGGAGGTAGAAGCTTTCAGAATGAAAAAGGAGGAAGAGGAGGCTGTCACAGTGGAAGAGGAGGAGGTAGAAGCTTTCAGAATTAAAGAGGAGGAAGAGGAAGATGTCACATTGAAAGAAGAAGAGAATGTAGTGAAAGAAGAGGAAGAGCCTCTTTTACTCCTACATGTTATCTCAATAAAAGAGGAGGAAGATGTTTTGGGAAGAGGAAGAGGAGGAGGAGACTGAATATCAGATGAACACCAGTGAGTACTGTCTTAAAAACAGGGGACACAAACTATGCCATTGTTGAACTAGGCTGTGTGTTTTTTAAAGGGGCATTCTACTGAAGTTCTACACTTGAATATGTTGTTCAGTACTGTGTTCATTTATAAAGGGGCCATCTGCGATTGGTTACATGCATTGTTTTACTTTTAAATTAATGATAGAGCCTAGGCTTTGGTTCTTGGAGAATATAACTCTGAAATGCCCAATGAGCTTACTTCAACTGTCTCACCCCTTCTGAGGGGTAGACCTACACTATGTACATTTACATAGTGTTTACCTGACATGATGACTCCTTGCTGACCCCAGTCCACCTGGCCATGCTGCTGTTCCAGTTTCAACTGACCTGAGCCCTAGGACCATGCCCCAGGACTACCTGACATGATGACTCCTTGCTGTCCCCAGTCCACCTGGCCATGCTGCTGCTCCAGTTTCAACTTCCACCTGACTGTGCTGCTGCTCCAGTTTCAACTGTTCTGCCTTATTATTATTCGACCATGCTGGTCATTTATGAACATTTGAACATCTTGGCCATGTTCTGTTATAATCTCCACCCGGCACAGCCAGAAGAGGACTGGCCACCCCACATAGCCTGGTTCCTCTCTAGGTTTCTTCCTAGGTATTGGCCTTTCTAGGGAGTTTTTCCTAGCCACCGTGCTTCTACACCTGCATTGCTTGCTGTTTGGGGTTTTAGGCTGGGTTTCTGTACAGCACTTTGAGATATCAGCTGATGTACGAAGGGCTATATAAATAAACTTGATTTGATTTGATTGAGTCATTTAGCAAATGCTCTTATCCAGAGACACTACAGTACTGAGTCATTTAGCAGACTCTCTTATCCGGAGATACTTACAGTACTGAGTCATTTAGCAGACTCTCTTATCCGGAGATACTTACAGTACTGAGTCATTTAGCAGACTCTCTTATCCAGAGAGACTTACAGTAGTGAGTCATTTAGCAGACACTCTGATCCAGAGACACTACAATAGTGAGTCATTTAGCAGACTCTCTTATCCAGAGACACTTACAGTAGTGAGTCATTTAGCAGACTCTCTTATCCAGAGACACTTACAGTACTGAGTCATTTAGCAGACTCTCTTATCCAGAGACACTTATGTTACTGTCTGTCAACCCTGATACACTTACAGTGGGGCAAAAAAGTATTTAGTCACCCACCAATTGTGCAAGTTCTCCCACTTAAAAAGATGAGAGGCCTGTAATTTTCATCATAGGCACACTTCAACTATGACAGACAAAATTAGGGGAAAAAAATCCAGAAAATCACATTGTAGGATTTTTTATGAATTTATTTGCAAATGATGGTGGAAAATAAGTATTTGGTCACCTACAAACAAGCAAGATTTCTGGCTCTCACAGACCTGTAACTTCTTCTTTAAGAGGCTCCTCTGTCCTCCACTCGTTACCTGTATTCATGGCACCTGTTTGAACTTGTTATCAGTATAAAAGACACCTGTCCACAACCTCAAACAGTCACACTCCAAACTCCACAATGGCCAAGACCAAAGAGCTGTCAAAGGACACCAGGAACAAAATTGTAGACCTGCGCCAGGCTGGGAAGACTGAATCTGCAATGGGTAAGCAGCTTGGTTTAAAGAAATCAACTGTGAGAGCAATTATTAGGAAATAAAAGACCACTGATAATCTCGCTCGATCTGGGGCTCCACGCAAGATCTCACCCCGTGGGGTCAAAATGATCACAAGAACGGTGAGCAAAAATCCCAGAACCACACTGGGGGACCTAGTGAATGACCTGCAGAGAGCTGGGACCAAAGTAACAAAGCCTACCATCAGTAACACACTACGCCGCCAGGGACTCAAATCCTGCAGTGCCAGACGTGTCCCCCTGCTTAAGCCAGTACATGTCCAGGCCCGTCTGAAGTTTGCTAGAGAGCATTTGGATGATCCAGAAGAAGATTGGGAGAATGTCATATGGTCAGATGAAACCAAAATATAAATTTTCGGTAAAAACTCAACTCGTCGTGTTTGGAAGACAAAGAATGCTGAGTTGCATCCAAAGAACACCATACCTACTGTGAAGCATGGGGATGGAAACATCATGCTTTGGGGCTGTTTTTCTGCAAAGGGACCAGGACGACTGATCCGTGTAAAGGAAAGAATGAATGGGGCCATGTATCGTGAGATTTTGAGTGAAAACCTAATTCCATCAGCAAGGGCATTGAAGATGAAACGTGGCTGGGTCTTTCAGCATGACAATGATCCCAAACACACCGCCCGGGCAACAAAGGAGTGGCTTCGTAAGAAGCATTTCAAGGTCCTGGAGTAGCCTAGCCAGTCTCCAGATCTCAACACCATAGAAAATCTTTGGAGGGAGTTGAAAGTCTGTGTTGCCCAGCAACAGCCCCAAAACATCACTGCTCTAGAGGAGATATGCATGGAGGAATGGGCCAAAATACCAGCAACAGTGTGTGAACCTTGTGAAGACTTACAGAAAACGTTTGACCTCTGTCATTGCCAACAAAGGGTATATAACAAAGTATTGAGATAAACTTTTGTTATTGACCAAATACTTATTTTCCACCATAATTTGCAAATAAATTCATAAAAAATCCTACAATGTGATTTTCTGGTTTTTTTTTTCTTCTCATTTTGTCTGTCATAGTTGAAGTGTACTTATGATGAAAATTACAGGCCTCTCTCATCTTTTTAAGTGGGAGAACTTGCACAATTGGTGGCTGACTAAATACTTTTTTGCCCCACTGTACAAGAACACACACACACATGTAATAGTGCCAGACATGCACCCAAACATATACAGTTGGCATTGCTGTTATGGTTTTTGTTGTCCTTGATATATTTTGTTTTTAATATATATTATTTTTTTGCATTGTTGTTCGCTGTTTTCTTCTGTCTTTTTTTTCTCTTTCTCTTGGTTGTTGGTGCATTGGGGGGATCCTGGAGAATGGAATGGAATTTATTTTTATTTTGTGGGGGGATTGTGGGAGGGGTCTCGAATGGTTGAGGGGCAGCTATTGGGGCATTGTGGGGGGGATCTTGGAGGGTTCAGGTTCCCGTTTTTTGGCCCGGTGGTAGATCTGTCAACGTGCCCTTGAGCAGGGCATTGACCCTGGATGCTTCTGTGTGTCGCTCTGAATGGGAATCATTGACCCTGGATGCTTCTGTGTGTCGCTCTGAATGGGAATCATTGACCCTGGATGCTTCTGTGTGTCGCTCTGAATGGGAATCATTGACCCTGGATGCTTCTGTGTGTCGCTCTGAATGGGAATCATTGACCCTGGATGCTTCTGTGTGTCGCTCTGAATGGGAATCATTGACCCTGGATGCTTCTGTGTGTCGCTCTGAATGGGAATCATTGACCCTGGATGCTTCTGTGTGTCGCTCTGAATGGGAATCATTGACCCTGGATGCTTCTGTGTGTCGCTCTGAATGGGAATCATTGACCCTGGATGCTTCTGTGTGTCGCTCTGAATGGGAATCATTGACCCTGGATGCTTCTGTGTGTCGCTCTGAATGGGAATCATTGACCCTGGATGCTTCTGTGTGTCGCTCTGAATGGGAGTCTGTTGGATGACTGGTGTGATGTAGTTGTTGACTTCACTGCAAGTTGTATGTTTATAATAATAATAATAAAACATTTAACAAAAATTTTTAAAATAAGGAAATCTGAAATGTCTTGAGTCAATAAGTATTCAACCCCTTTGTCATGTAAGTTCGGGAGTAATCATTTGCTTAACAAGTCACATAATAAATTGCATGGACTCACTGTGTGCAATAATAGTGTTTAACATGATTTTTTAATGACTACCTCATCTCCGTACCCCACACATACAATTATCTGTAAGGTCCCTCAGTCAAGGAGTGAATTTACATCACAGATTCAACCAATACCTCACAAAGAAGGACACCTATTGGTAGAGGGGGAAAAAAATTAAAAAAACATCTGAGATTGAATGTCCCTTTGAGGTGAAGTTATTAATTACACTTTGGATGGTGTATCAATACACCCAGTCACTACAAAACATACAGGCATCCTTCCTAACTCAGTTGCTGGAGAGGAAGGAAACTGCTCAGGGATTTCACCATGAGGCCAATGGTGACTTTAAAACTTTGTATCTGTTTTATAGCTGTGATAGGAGAACTGAGGATGGATCAACGACATTGTAGTTGCTCTACAATACTCACCTAATTGGCAGAGTGAAAAGAAGGAAGTCTGTACAGAATACAAATATTTTAAATATTTATAAATATTCCAAAACACACATCCTATTTGCAACAAGCCACTAAAGTAATACTGCAAAACATGTGGCAAAGCAATTCACTTTTTGTCCTGAATACAAAGTGTTATGTTCGAGGTAAATCTGAGTACCACTCTCCATATTTTCAATCATAGTGGTGGCTGCATCATGTTATGGGTATGCTTGTAAGCGTTAAGGACTGGAGAGTTTTTCAGAATAAAAAAATGAACTGTATGGAGCTAAACACAGGCAAAATCCTAGAGGAAAACCTGGTTCAGTCTGCTTTCCACCAGACACTGGGAGATTAATTCACATATCAACAGGACAACAACCTAAAACACAAGGCCAAATCTACACTGGGGTTGCTTACTAAGAAGACAGTGAGTGTTCCTGATTGACCGATTACAGTTTTGACTTAAATCTACTTGAACATCTATGGCAAGGCCTGGAAATGGTTCATTAGCAATGATTAACAACCAATTTGACAGAGCTTGAAGAATGTAAAAAAAAAAATGGACAACGAGCTCTTAGAGATTTTTCCAGAAAGACTCACAGCCATAATCGCTGCCAAATTGCTTAATTAAACTCCAGGCAGCAGATGGCGACGTGAATCTTTCAGGTGATGCTTCTTGCGTGACGTATAATCTAGTGGACAAGACGCTCAAGAACCACAACACAGCTACTGTTTAAAACACCTCGGTAGCTTGCTAGCCAACATGCAACCGAAACATTGAAGCTCTTTAGACCACTTTTGTGAATATTAATCTCGTTGTTTTAAAAACAGTTCTGTTGAGGTATCTACTGGTTAACTTTAACGTAATGTACTTGTTACATTTGCACACTTGTTCTGAGCCTAGCACTCGGCTAGTCGCTAATGCTAACTAGCTAGCTAGCATCCACAACCATGAGCTCTTTAAGCTACTCGCCCCCAGCTAAAGAAGAGGCGATATGTTGGACGGATAAAGAATCTCTAGGCCTGAACGTTGTCATAAAAGAAGAAGAGGAAGATATCTCATTGAAAGTAGAGGAAGACGCTTTCAGAATTAAAAAGGAGGAAGAGGAGTCTATCAGCATCGCATTGAAAGATGAAGATGTTGTAGTGAAAGAAGAGAAAGCACCTTTTGGAGTGGAAGAGGAGGCTCTTATATTAAAAGAGGAGGATTATGTTACAGTGAAAGAACAGAAAGAACCCATTGGAGTGAAGGTGGAAGAAGAGGAGGGGATAAAGGCTGTCACAGTGGAAGAGGAGGAGGTAGAAGCTTCGATAATGAAAAGGGAGGAAGAGGCTATCACATTGAAAGAAGAGGATATTGTAATGAAATTAGAGAAAGAACCGTTTAGAGTGAAAGAGGAAGAGGAGGCTATCTCAGTAAAAGAGGAGGAAGACATTTTGGGAGTGAAAGAAGAGGAGGAAGGAGAGGAAGAGGAGACTGAAGATCGGATTAGCACCCGTGAGTATTGTATTAAAAACAGGGACACAAACTTTGCACTCGTGAAGTAATATGTTGTTTTAAATAGGTGTTCTACTGAAGTGCTATACTTCAATAGGTTATTCAGGACTGTAGACATTGTTCAAGGGCAATCTGCCATTGGTACATGCATTTTTTGACTTTTTTAATTAATAATATATAGGCCTAGCTATTGCTTATTGGAGAATATAACTGATAAATGCTCAATGAACTTACTTCAACTAACTCTTACAGCCTTGTTATAAAATTGCTTAAATATTTGTATTTTTACACACAATACCCAATGATGACAAAGCAAAAACTGTTTTATATTTATTTGTAGTAAATGTATTTGAAAAAAAACAGGAAATATCACATTTACAGAAGTATTCAGACCTTTTACTCCGTACTTTGTTGAAGCACCTTTTGGCAGCGATTACAGCCTCCAGTCTTCTTGGGTATGACGCTACAAGCTTGGCACACCTGTATTTGGGGAGTTTCTCCCATTCTTCTCTGCAGATCCTCTCAAGCTCTGTCAGGTTGGATGGGGGAGCGTTGCTGCACAGTTATTTTCAGGTCTTTTCAGAGATGTTAGATCGGGCTCAAGTCTGGGCTCTGGCTGGGCCACTCAAGGACATTCAGAGACTTGTCCTGAAGTACAGTAGCACAAAAGCTATACAAAATGGAAATCAAAATAAATAAATATTGTTCAATACGATCAATACTAACTTTGAATAATGTTGTAATATATCGTGTATATTTATACCCCAGACCAATGGTTTCCAAATATTTGAAGTACATTTAGCTATTTGGTATTTATTTATACCATAAATCATTGCCGTTCTAATTAAGCCCAGGTTGCTCCTATTAAGGGTACAGGTGCACAAAAAGCCTCTATACAGAATGTAAATGACAATAAATAAATCATTGCCGTTCTAATTAAGCCCAGGTTGCTCCTATTAAGCCCAGGTTGCTCCTATTAAGCCCAGTATGCTCCTATTAAGCCCAGTATGCTCCTATTAAGCCCAGGTTGCTCCTATTAAGCCCAGTATGCTCCTATTAAGCCCAGTATGCTCCTATTAAGCCCAGGTTGCTCTTATTAAGCCCAGGTTGCTCCTATTAAGCCCAGGTTGCTCCTATTAAGCCCAGGTTGCTCCTATTAAGCCCAGGTTGCTCCTATTAAGCACAGGTTGCTCCTATTAAGCCCAGGTTGCTCCTATTAAGCCCAGGTTGGTCCTATTAAGCACAGGTTGCTCCTATTAAGCACAGGTTGCTCCTATTAAGCACAGGTTGCTCCTATTAAGCCCAGGTTGCTCCTATTAAGCCCAGGTTGCTCCTATTAAGCCCAGGTTGCTCCTATTAAGCCCAGGTTGCTCCTATTAAGCCCAGGTTGCTCCTATTAAGCCCAGGTTGCTCCTATTAAGCCCAGGTTGCTCCTATTAAGCCCAGTATGTTCCTATTAAGCCCAGTATGCTCCTATTAAGCCCAGGTTGCTCCTATTAAGCCCAGGTTGCTCCTATTAAGCCCAGGTTGCTCCTATTAAGCCCAGGTTGCTCCTATTAAGCCCAGGTTGCTCCTATTAAGCCCAGGTTGCTCCTATTAAGCCCAGGTTGCTCCTATTAAGCCCAGGTTGCTCCTATTAAGCCCAGTTTGCATTGAAACACATGGAGATTGTGTGTTGATATAAACCTGAGCATGAATGTCTTTACTTCAGATTTAAGTACTCAAACTACAGTTATGCATATTATTCATAGTGGCCTTTACCAAGATGAAATCATTAAGAACAACTAGAAACCTCTGTACTCTCTGCAGAATGTTTAAAGTAGACAGGTAGTTTTTGATGCAGAGAGAGAGAAGAAGAAGATCAGGGTTGAAGGATATCAAGGATAGAAGATCTGGGCAAACAAATGAAGGACAAGAAGATGACTACTGGCCGACTACTCATGCAGTTCGGGCCGGGGCATTGTCATATTGTTGTCCTTCCTTCATCCAGGTGATTCTGTTTTTTTGGGGTTTCACCATCTGTACCTTTCTAATACAAGAGTAGATTAGAAAGATTAGGGAGATTAGAAACGATCTTTAGGCTTTAGAAAGACAAGTTGAACTAATGAACAACAATAGGAGTACAGCAACTGTTAACCAGCTTTCAGAAAAATTCATTAAAAGTTGTTTGTGTTATGGTCTTTGTGCAGCTGCAGGATCAATATTCACCTTTATAATATGGGATGAAGCCTGAGCTGGAATGTGAAGCTAACTGAAGCTGGCTAGCTTTAGAAAACCCTGACTAGATCTCTCTAGTGTCGTAGTATACCCCTCAGAACCCCAAAGATAAGCTTGTAATTGTAAAAAAACACTGTATAGTCAAAAAAACATCCATGTTTTTAGTATTAAACTTTTTAAAAAATGGTCTTTGGCAGGAGCGAGACCAGACTCTCACTCGGACAGAGGAAAGAGTACTTCAGGGCAACCAGACCCAAAGATGGCCAAACCAGCGAGACCACACCACTGCTCCCATTGTGGAAAGAGTTTTATTAATTTAAGGAGTCTAAAAGTTCATCAAAGAGTACATACAGGAGAAAAGCCTTACCACTGCTCACAGTGTGGAAAGAGTTTTATTAATTTAAGGAGTCTAAAAGTTCATCAAAGAGTACATACAGGAGAAAAGCCTTACCACTGCTCACAGTGTGGAAAGAGTTTTACTCAGTTAGGGAATCTGAAAATGCATGAGCGAATACACACAGGAGAGAAGCCTTTCCACTGCTCCCTGTGTGGAAAGAGTTTTACCCAGTTAGCTGCCCTGAAAATACATGAGAGGACGCACACAGGAGAGAAGCATTTTCACTGCACCCTGTGTGGAAAGAGTTTTACCCGGATAGGTTCCCTGAAAACGCATGAGCGAATACACACAGGAGAGAAGCCTTTCCACTGCTCCCTGTGTGGAAAGCATTTTACCCAGTTAGGGGCCCTGAAAACACATGAGAGAACACATACTGGAGAGAAGAATTTTCACTGCTCCCAGTGTGGAAAGAGTTTTACCCAGTTAGGGGCCCTGAAAAAGCACGAGAGGACACATACAAGAGATAATCATTTCCACTGCTCCCTGTGTGGAAAGACTTTTACCCAGTTAGGGTCCATGAAAACGCATGAGAGGACACACACTGGAGAGAAGCCATATCGCTGCTCCCAGTGTCAAAATACCTTTTCCGCATTAAGGGTCCTGAAATCACATGAAAGAACCCATTTAGTAGAGAGGCAGAGGCCGTTCCAATGCTCTCAGTGTGGAAAGAGATTCATCCAGTCATCACATCTGAAAGATCACATGACAACACACACAGGAGAAAAACCGTTCCAATGCTCTCAGTGTGGAAAGGGTTTTACCAGGTTAAGCACACTAAAAACACACAAGAGTACACACAGGAGATCAGCATTTCCAATGCTCCCAGTGTGAAAAGAAACGGTTAGAAAATGCATCCATTAAAAACAATTGATTGATTTATTAGGGGGAAAAGATGCACTGAGTACGAGTACAACCCAGGGGGTAAAGCGCTAAAGTGAAAATCACTTGTTTCCAACGATGGAATAAACTCAATACAGACAAGACACAAGATAAATATATCTTCCTCCCAGTGTGGAAAGGTATTTATACGTAGTTAGGGAACCTGAAAGACCACAACGGAACACACACAGGGAAGATGCCTTACCACTGCTCCCAGTATGGAAAGAGATTTTTCACATCTCATAACACACAGTGCTCCCACACTTTTTTTTGTGGGGGGGAGGGGACTGTGTTTTCCTGGGTTGGATCGGTCATGAAAATCTGGGAAAAGTCATTAATTTTTGTTGTTGTTGTGTTTTCAAAAAGTAAATGGAAATTAATTTAACTTCTGTTAGCCATTTATTTAGGCATAGTTTGTAAATATTTTATTGATCACATACAAATCACCATATCAACCAGGATCAGAATGCTTTAATGCTGTGTGACCGCATCACCTGCACATACACTGTGGAGTGGGCCTCAAGGGGAGAGAGACAGTAGCACTGTGGAGTGGGCCTCAAGTGCTGTTAGCATTTATTCATGCTAGTTAACTGTTTAGCTGTTAGCATTTATTCATGCTAGTTAACTGTTTAGCTGTTAGCATTTATTCATGCTAGTTAACTGTTTAGCTGTTAGCATTTATTCATGCTAGTTAACTGTTTAGCTATTAGCATTTATTCATGCTAGTTGTTTAGCTGTTAGCATTTATTCATGCTAGGTAACTGTTAGCATTTATTCATGCTAGTTAACTGTTTAGCTGTTAGCATTTAATCATGTTTTCGTCATGTCCCAAAAACTTTCCACCATCACATGCAGGTTAAGGCCATGCAAAGTTTATTCACTTTTTTTGGACAATTCATTTAAACTTTTTTTGTTTGTTTTTTTTGCAAACAAGTGATTCACTTCGCCATTTGTATTAGTTAGGATTCTGGTGAATCAAAATAATCAATTGTGAATCACGAGGACAAAACCTGCCGTAATGATCTATTATCTAATTCTTCAATCTCCAATAAATGGTATTCATCTTATATATTTATTAAGGTCTGTGTTTCTTCCTCCAATATGATAATGAGGTGGTGTCAAGCCAATGTCTGTCTGTGGTAACTAACACACCAATATGATAACGAGGTGGTGTCAAGCCAATGTCTGTCTGTCTGTCTGTGGTAACTAACACACCATTGGTTGATCAATGTCACAGCGCTTTGCTCAATAGTAGAATTTGCGGTTTGCCTTCAAAATAAAAGTCCCGCATTTGAAACGGAAGCAAACAGATTCATATAGTGGAATCACTCCATATTTGGACCAGATTATGTTTGGAATGTTGTATAAATACAACAAAAGACAATAATTTGTTAATTTACTCCCCCCCCCCCCCAAAAAAAATGTAATCATTTGACATCGCACTGTGGAGGTCCATGATAGAACATTGTTCAGCCTTGGATCTGAGAGGTCCATGATAGAACATTGTTCAGCCTATGGATCTGAGAGGTCCATGATAGAACATTGTTCAGCCTTGGATCTGAGAGGCCCATGATAGAACATTGTTCAGCCTTGGATCTGAGAGGCCCATGATAGAACATTGTTCAGCCTATGGATCTGAGAGGTCCATGATAGAACATTGTTCAGCCTTGCCTATGGATCTGAGAGGCCCATGAAATGTTCACAACTGAGTTGATTTCCCACAGTCAAAGTCCTGCAATAAGAGCTACGACCCTAATAGTTGTGTGAATTAGAGCTCGACCGATTATGATTTTTCAACGCCGATACCGATTATTGGAGGACCAAAAAAGACGATGCCGATTAATCGGCCGATTACATTAAAAAAAAAATATATATATTTGTACTAATGACAATTTCAGTCATGTAACAGAATGGACAGTACCTTGGGGGGAATAAATGCAAACCAAACAACAGTCCAAACACCTTCTATCAATGGAAATAGATTTTTCATCTCCTATTTATTTCTTTGGGGCCTTGTTTCAGCGGCTGGTGGCAGAACCTGTGCAGATGGCTGTTGGGGCCTTGTTTCAGCGGCTGGTGGCAGAAACTGTACAGATGGCTGTTGGGGCCTTGTTTCAGCGGCTGATGGCAGAGCATGTACAGACGGCTGGAGGGATGCTGCTCTGAGGATTTTTTTCTTTCCTCTGTTTGCTTCTTCTTCCCTCTGCTTCAAGGCCTCCCTCTGCCTCCCTCTGCTGCAAGGCCTCCCTCTGCCTCCCACTGCCTCCCTCTGCCTCCATCTGCCTCCTACTGCCTCCCTCTGCCTCCATCTGCCTCCCTCTGCCTCCCTCTGCTTCAAGGCCTCCCTCTGCCTCCCTCTGCTGCAAGGCCTCCCTCTGCCTCCCTCTGCCTCCCACTGCCTCCCTCTGCCTCCATCTGCCTCCCTCTGCCTCCCTCTGCCTCCCACTGCCTCCCTCTGCCTCCATCTGCCTCCCTCTGCCTCCCACTGCCTCCCTCTGCCTCCCTCTGCCTCCCACTGCCTCCCTCTGCCTCCCACTGCTTCAAGGCCTCCCACTGCCTCCATCTGCCTCCCTCTGCTTCAAGGCCTCCCACTGCCTCCCACTGCCTCCCTCTGCTTCAAGGCCTCCCTCTGCCTCCCACTGCCTCCCACTGCCTCCCTCTGCCTCTCTCTGCTTCAAGGCCTCCCTCTGCCTCTCTCTGCTTCAAGGCCTCCCACTGCCTCCCTCTGCCTCCCACTGCCTCCCTCTGCTTCAAGGCCTCCCTTTGCCTCCCTCTCTCAAACCAAACAACAGTCCAAACACCTTCTATCAATGGAAATAGATTTTTCATCTCCTATTTATTTCTTTGGGGCCTTGTTTCAGCGGCTGGTGGCAGAACCTGTGCAGATGGCTGTTGGGGCCTTGTTTCAGCGGCTGGTGGCAGAAACTGTACAGATGGCTGTTGGGGCATTGTTTCAGCGGCTGGTGGCAGAAACTGTACAGATGGCTGTTGGGGCCTTGTTTCAGCGGCTGATGGCAGAGCATGTACAGACGGCTGGAGGGATGCTGCTCTGAGGATTTTTTTCTTTCCTCTGTTTGCTTCTTCTTCCCTCTGCTTCAAGGCCTCCCTCTGCCTCCCTCTGCTGCAAGGCCTCCCTCTGCCTCCCACTGCCTCCCTCTGCCTCCATCTGCCTCCCTCTGCCTCCATCTGCCTCCCTCTGCCTCCCTCTGCTTCAAGGCCTCCCTCTGCCTCCCTCTGCTGCAAGGCCTCCCTCTGCCTCCCTCTGCCTCCCACTGCCTCCCTCTGCCTCCATCTGCCTCCCTCTGCCTCCCTCTGCCTCCCACTGCCTCCCTCTGCCTCCATCTGCCTCCCTCTGCCTCCCTCTGCCTCCCTCTGCCTCCATCTGCCTCCCTCTGCCTCCCACTGCTTCAAGGCCTCCCACTGCCTCCATCTGCCTCCCTCTGCTTCAAGGCCTCCCACTGCCTCCCTCTGCTTCAAGGCCTCCCTCTGCCTCCCACTGCCTCCCACTGCCTCCCTCTGCTTCAAGGCCTCCCTCTGCCTCCCACTGCCTCCCACTGCCTCCCTCTGCTTCAAGGCCTCCCTCTGCCTCCCACTGCCTCCCTCTGCCTCTCTCTGCTTCAAGGCCTCCCTCTGCCTCTCTCTGCTTCAAGGCCTCCCACTGCCTCCCTCTGCCTCCCACTGCCTCCCTCTGCTTCAAGGCCTCCCTTTGCCTCCCTCTGCCTCCCACTGTCTCTCTCTGCTTCAAGGCCTCCCTCTGCCTCCCTCTGCCTCCCACTGCCTCCCTCTGCTTCAAGGCCTCCCTCTGCCTCCCTCTGCCTCTCTCTGCTTCAAGGCCTCCCTCTGCCTCTCTCTGCTTCAAGGCCTCCCTCTGCCTCTCTCTGCTTCAAGGCCTCCCTCTGCCTCCCTCTGCCTCCCACTGCCTCCCTCTGCTTCAAGGCCTCCCTCTGCCTCTCTCTGCTTCAAGGCCTCCCTCTGCCTCTCTCTGCTTCAAGGCCTCCCACTGCCTCCCTCTGCCTCCCTCTGCTTCAAGGCCTCCCTCTGCCTCCCACTGCCTCCCTCTGCTTCAAGGCCTCCCACTGCCTCCCTCTGCCTCCCACTGCCTCCCTCTGCCTCTCCCTGCTTCAAGGCCTCCCACTGCCTCCCTCTGCCTCTCTCTGCTTCAAGGCCACCCTTTGCCTCCCTCTGCCTCCCGCTGCCTCCCTCTGCTTCAAGGCCTCCCTTTGCCTCCCACTGCCTCCCTCTGCCTCCCACTGCCTCCCTCTGCTTCAAGGCCTCCCTCTGCCTCCCACTGCCTCCCTCTGCCTCCCACTGCCTCCCACTGCCTCCCTCTGCCTCTCTCTGCTTCAAGGCCTCCCACTGCCTCCCTCTGCCTCTCTCTGCTTCAATGCCTCCCACTGCCTCCCTCTGCCTCTCTCTGCCTCCCTCTGCTTCAAGGCCTCCCTTTGCCTCCCTCTGCCTCCCGCTGTCTCTCTCTGCTTCAAGGCCTCCCTTTGCCTCCCTCTGCCTCCCTCTGCTTCAAGGCCTCCCTTTGCCTCCCTCTACCTCCCGCTGTCTCTCTCTGCTTCAAGGCCTCCCACTGCTTCCCTCTGCCTCTCTCTGCTTCAAGGCCTCCCACTGCCTCCCTCTGCCTCCCTCTGCCTCCCTCTGCCTCCCTCTGCTTCAAGGCCTCCCTTTGCCTCCCTCTGCCTCCCGCTGTCTCTCTCTGCTTCAAGGCCTCCCTTTGCCTCCCTCTGCTTCAAGGCCTCCCTTTGCCTCCCTCTACCTCCCGCTGTCTCTCTCTGCTTCAAGGCCTCCCACTTCCCTCCCTCTGCCTCTCTCTGCTTCAAGGCCTCCCACTGTCTCCCTCTGCCTCCCTCTGCCTCCCTCTGCTTCAAGGCCTCCCTTTGCCTCCCTCTGCCTCCCACTGCCTCCCTCTGTCTCTCTCTGCTTCAAGGCCTCCCTTTGCCTCCCTCTGCCTCCCGCTGTCTCTCTCTGCTTCAAGGCCTCCCACTGCCTCCCTCTGCCTCCCTCTGTCTCTCTCTGCTTCAAGGCCTCCCTCTGCCTCCCTCTGCCTCCCTCTGCCTCCCACTGCCTCCCTCTGCTTCAAGGCCTCCCTCTGCCTCCCACTGCCTCCCTCTGCTTCAAGGCCTCCCTCTGCCTCCCTCTGCCTCCCTCTGCTTCAAGGCCTCCCTTTGCCTCCCTCTGCCTCTCTCTGCTTCAAGGCCTCCCACTGCCTCCCTCTGCCTCCCTCTGCTTCAAGGCCTCCCTCTGCCTCCCTCTGCTTCAAGGCCTCCCTTTGCCTCCCTCTGCCTCCCGCTGTCTCTCTCTGCTTCAAGGCCTCCCTTTGCCTCCCACTGCCTCCCTCTGCTTCAAGGCCTCCCTTTGCCTCCCTCTGCCTCCCTCTGCCTCCATCTGCCTCCCTCTGCCTCCCTCTGCCTCCCTCTGCCTCCATCTGCCTCCCTCTGCCTCCCACTGCCTCCCTCTGCCTCCATCTGCCTCCCTCTGCCTCCCACTGCCTCCCTCTGCCTCCCACTGCTTCAAGGCCTCCCACTGCCTCCATCTGCCTCCCTCTGCTTCAAGGCCTCCCTCTGCCTCCCACTGCCTCCCACTGCCTCCCTCTGCCTCCCTCTGCCTCTCTCTGCTTCAAGGCCTCCCTCTGCCTCTCTCTGCTTCAAGGCCTCCCACTGCCTCCCTCTGCCTCCCACTGCCTCCCTCTGCTTCAAGGCCTCCCTTTGCCTCCCTCTCTCAAACCAAACAACAGTCCAAACACCTTCTATCAATGGAAATAGATTTTTCATCTCCTATTTATTTCTTTGGGGCCTTGTTTCAGCGGCTGGTGGCAGAACCTGTGCAGATGGCTGTTGGGGCCTTGTTTCAGCGGCTGGTGGCAGAAACTGTACAGATGGCTGTTGGGGCATTGTTTCAGCGGCTGATGGCAGAGCATGTACAGACGGCTGGAGGGATGCTGCTCTGAGGATTTTTTTCTTTCCTCTGTTTGCTTCTTCTTCCCTCTGCTTCAAGGCCTCCCTCTGCCTCCCTCTGCTGCAAGGCCTCCCTCTGCCTCCCACTGCCTCCCTCTGCCTCCATCTGCCTCCCACTGCCTCCCTCTGCCCTCAATTGCCTCCCTCTGCCTCCCTCTGCTTCATGGCCTCCCTCTGCCTCCCTCTGCTGCAAGGCCTCCCTCTGCCTCCCTCTGCCTCCATCTGCCTCCCTCTGCCTCCCTCTGCCTCCCACTGCCTCCCTCTGCCTCCATCTGCCTCCCTCTGCCTCCCACTGCCTCCCTCTGCCTCCATCTGCCTCCCTCTGCCTCCCACTGCCTCCCTCTGCCTCCCACTGCTTCAAGGCCTCCCACTGCCTCCCTCTGCTTCAAGGCCTCCCTCTGCCTCCCACTGCCTCCCACTGCCTCCCTCTGCTTCAAGGCCTCCCTCTGCCTCCCACTGCCTCCCTCTGCCTCTCTCTGCTTCAAGGCCTCCCTCTGCCTCTCTCTGCTTCAAGGCCTCCCACTGCCTCCCTCTGCCTCCCACTGCCTCCCTCTGCTTCAAGGCCTCCCTTTGCCTCCCTCTGCCTCCCACTGTCTCTCTCTGCTTCAAGGCCTCCCTCTGCCTCCCTCTGCCTCCCACTGCCTCCCTCTGCTTCAAGGCCTCCCTCTGCCTCCCTCTGCCTCTCTCTGCTTCAAGGCCTCCCTCTGCCTCTCTCTGCTTCAAGGCCTCCCTCTGCCTCTCTCTGCTTCAAGGCCTCCCTCTGCCTCCCTCTGCCTCCCACTGCCTCCCTCTGCTTCAAGGCCTCCCTCTGCCTCTCTCTGCTTCAAGGCCTCCCTCTGCCTCTCTCTGCTTCAAGGCCTCCCACTGCCTCCCTCTGCCTCCCTCTGCTTCAAGGCCTCCCTCTGCCTCCCACTGCCTCCCTCTGCTTCAAGGCCTCCCACTGCCTCCCTCTGCCTCCCACTGCCTCCCTCTGCCTCTCTCTGCTTCAAGGCCTCCCACTGCCTCCATCTGCCTCCCTCTGCTTCAAGGCCTCCCTCTGCCTCCCACTGCCTCCCACTGCCTCCCTCTGCCTCTCTCTGCTTCAAGGCCTCCCTCTGCCTCTCTCTGCTTCAAGGCCTCCCACTGCCTCCCTCTGCCTCCCACTGCCTCCCTCTGCTTCAAGGCCTCCCTTTGCCTCCCTCTCTCAAACCAAACAACAGTCCAAACACCTTCTATCAATGGAAATAGATTTTTCATCTCCTATTTATTTCTTTGGGGCCTTGTTTCAGCGGCTGGTGGCAGAACCTGTGCAGATGGCTGTTGGGGCCTTGTTTCAGCGGCTGGTGACCAGAAACTGTACAGATGGCTGTTGGGGCATTGTTTCAGCGGCTGGTGGCAGAAACTGTACAGATGGCTGTTGGGGCCTTGTTTCAGCGGCTGATGGCAGAGCATGTACAGACGGCTGGAGGGATGCTGCTCTGAGGATTTTTTCTTTCCTCTGTTTGCTTCTTCTTCCCTCTGCTTCAAGGCCTCCCTCTGCCTCCCTCTGCTGCAAGGCCTCCCTCTGCCTCCCACTGCCTCCCTCTGCCTCCCTCTGCCTCCATCTGCCTCCCACTGCCTCCCTCTGCCTCCATCTGCCTCCCTCTGCCTCCCTCTGCTTCAAGGCCTCCCTCTGCCTCCCTCTGCTGCAAGGCCTCCCTCTGCCTCCCTCTGCCTCCCTCTGCCTCCCTCTGCCTCCCACTGCCTCCCTCTGCCTCCATCTGCCTCCCTCTGCCTCCCTCTGCCTCCCACTGCCTCCCTCTGCCTCCATCTGCCTCCCTCTGCCTCCCACTGCCTCCCTCTGCCTCCATCTGCCTCCCTCTGCCTCCCACTGCCTCCCTCTGCCTCCCACTGCTTCAAGGCCTCCCACTGCCTCCCTCTGCTTCAAGGCCTCCCTCTGCCTCCCACTGCCTCCCACTGCCTCCCTCTGCTTCAAGGCCTCCCTCTGCCTCCCACTGCCTCCCTCTGCCTCTCTCTGCTTCAAGGCCTCCCTCTGCCTCTCTCTGCTTCAAGGCCTCCCACTGCCTCCCTCTGCCTCCCACTGCCTCCCTCTGCTTCAAGGCCTCCCTTTGCCTCCCTCTGCCTCCCACTGTCTCTCTCTGCTTCAAGGCCTCCCTCTGCCTCCCTCTGCCTCCCACTGCCTCCCTCTGCTTCAAGGCCTCCCTCTGCCTCCCTCTGCCTCTCTCTGCTTCAAGGCCTCCCTCTGCCTCTCTCTGCTTCAAGGCCTCCCTCTGCCTCTCTCTGCTTCAAGGCCTCCCTCTGCCTCCCTCTGCCTCCCACTGCCTCCCTCTGCTTCAAGGCCTCCCTCTGCCTCTCTCTGCTTCAAGGCCTCCCTCTGCCTCTCTCTGCTTCAAGGCCTCCCTCTGCCTCCCTCTGCTTCAAGGCCTCCCTCTGCCTCCCACTGCCTCCCTCTGCTTCAAGGCCTCCCACTGCCTCCCTCTGCCTCCCACTGCCTCCCTCTGCCTCTCTCTGCTTCAAGGCCTCCCACTGCCTCCATCTGCCTCCCTCTGCTTCAAGGCCTCCCTCTGCCTCCCACTGCCTCCCACTGCCTCCCTCTGCCTCTCTCTGCTTCAAGGCCTCCCTCTGCCTCTCTCTGCTTCAAGGCCTCCCACTGCCTCCCTCTGCCTCCCACTGCCTCCCTCTGCTTCAAGGCCTCCCTTTGCCTCCCTCTCTCAAACCAAACAACAGTCCAAACACCTTCTATCAATGGAAATAGATTTTTCATCTCCTATTTATTTATTTGGGGCCTTGTTTCAGCGGCTGGTGGCAGAACCTGTGCAGATGGCTGTTGGGGCCTTGTTTCAGCGGCTGGTGACCAGAAACTGTACAGATGGCTGTTGGGGCATTGTTTCAGCGGCTGGTGGCAGAAACTGTACAGATGGCTGTTGGGGCCTTGTTTCAGCGGCTGATGGCAGAGCATGTACAGACGGCTGGAGGGATGCTGCTCTGAGGATTTTTTTCTTTCCTCTGTTTGCTTCTTCTTCCCTCTGCTTCAAGGCCTCCCTCTGCCTCCCTCTGCTGCAAGGCCTCCCTCTGCCTCCCACTGCCTCCCTCTGCCTCCCTCTGCCTCCCACTGCCTCCATCTGCCTCCCTCTGCCTCCCTCTGCCTCCCTCTGCTTCAAGGCCTCCCTCTGCCTCCCTCTGCTGCAAGGCCTCCCTCTGCCTCCCTCTGCCTCCATCTGCCTCCCTCTGCCTCCCTCTGCCTCCCTCTGCCTCCCACTGCCTCCCTCTGCCTCCATCTGCCTCCCTCTGCCTCCCACTGCCTCCCTCTGCCTCCATCTGCCTCCCTCTGCCTCCCACTGCCTCCCTCTGCCTCCCACTGCTTCAAGGCCTCCCACTGCCTCCCTCTGCTTCAAGGCCTCCCTCTGCCTCCCACTGCCTCCCACTGCCTCCCTCTGCTTCAAGGCCTCCCTCTGCCTCCCACTGCCTCCCTCTGCCTCTCTCTGCTTCAAGGCCTCCCACTGCCTCCCTCTGCCTCCCACTGCCTCCCTCTGCTTCAAGGCCTCCCTCTGCCTCTCTCTGCTTCAAGGCCTCCCTCTGCCTCTCTCTGCTTCAAGGCCTCCCACTGCCTCCCTCTGCTTCAAGGCCTCCCTCTGCCTCCCACTGCCTCCCTCTGCTTCAAGGCCTCCCACTGCCTCCCTCTGCCTCCCACTGCCTCCCTCTGCCTCTCTCTGCTTCAAGGCCTCCCACTGCCTCCCTCTGCCTCTCTCTGCTTCAAGGCCACCCTTTGCCTCCCTCTGCCTCCCGCTGCCTCCCTCTGCTTCAAGGCCTCCCTTTGCCTCCCACTGCCTCCCTCTGCCTCCCACTGCCTCCCTCTGCTTCAAGGCCTCCCTCTGCCTCCCACTGCCTCCCTCTGCCTCCCACTGCCTCCCACTGCCTCCCTCTGCCTCTCTCTGCTTCAAGGCCTCCCACTGCCTCCCTCTGCCTCTCTCTGCTTCAATGCCTCCCACTGCCTCCCTCTGCCTCCCTCTGCTTCAAGGCCTCCCTTTGCCTCCCTCTGCCTCCCGCTGTCTCTCTCTGCTTCAAGGCCTCCCTTTGCCTCCCTCTGCCTCCCTCTGCTTCAAGGCCTCCCTTTGCCTCCCTCTACCTCCCGCTGTCTCTCTCTGCTTCAAGGCCTCCCACTGCTTCCCTCTGCCTCTCTCTGCTTCAAGGCCTCCCACTGCCTCCCTCTGCCTCCCTCTGCCTCCCTCTGCTTCAAGGCCTCCCTTTGCCTCCCTCTGCCTCCCGCTGTCTCTCTCTGCTTCAAGGCCTCCCTTTGCCTCCCTCTGCTTCAAGGCCTCCCTTTGCCTCCCTCTACCTCCCGCTGTCTCTCTCTGCTTCAAGGCCTCCCACTTCCCTCCCTCTGCCTCTCTCTGCTTCAAGGCCTCCCACTGTCTCCCTCTGCCTCCCTCTGCCTCCCTCTGCTTCAAGGCCTCCCTTTGCCTCCCTCTGCCTCCCACTGCCTCCCTCTGTCTCTCTCTGCTTCAAGGCCTCCCTTTGTCTCCCTCTGCCTCCCGCTGTCTCTCTCTGCTTCAAGGCCTCCCACTGCCTCCCTCTGCCTCCCTCTGTCTCTCTCTGCTTCAAGGCCTCCCTCTGCCTCCCTCTGCCTCCCTCTGCCTCCCACTGCCTCCCTCTGCTTCAAGGCCTCCCTCTGCCTCCCACTGCCTCCCTCTGCTTCAAGGCCTCCCTCTGCCTCCCTCTGCCTCCCTCTGCTTCAAGGCCTCCCTTTGCCTCTCTCTGCTTCAAGGCCTCCCACTGCCTCCCTCTGCCTCCCTCTGCTTCAAGGCCTCCCTCTGCCTCCCTCTGCTTCAATGACTTAGTGCCTGGACACATAAGTATGTGTGTTTGACACAGAATGACTTAGTGCCTGGACACATAAGTGTGTGTGTGATATCATTTTAATTACCTGTATCAGTATGTGTGTGATATCATTTTAATTACCTGTATCAGTATGTGTGTGATATCATTTTAATTACCTGTATCAGTATGTGTGTGATATCATTTTAATTACCTGTATCAGTATGTGTGTGATATCATTTTAATTACCTGTATCAGTATGTGTATTCGACTCTGTCAATCACCATATTCTTATCGGCAGACTCAGTAGCCTCGGTTTTTCGGATGACTGCCTTGCCTGGTTCACCAATTACTTTGCAGACAGAGTTCAGTGTGTCAAATCGGAGGGCATGCTGTCCGGTCCTCTGGCAGTCTCTATGGGGGTGCCACAGGGTTCAATTCTCGGGCCGACTCTTTTCTCTGTGTATATCAATGATATTGCTCTTGCTGCGGGCGATTCCCTGATCCACCTCTACGCAGACGACACCATTCTATATACTTTCGGCCCGTCTTTGGACACTGTGCACGCCCCCATCCACATCGACAGGACAGGAAAGTATTACTTGTAAGAAGTAAGAGAAAACACATCAGTTCATTTTATATTTTAGCCAGTTTAAACAATGTGGTGAATATTTTCCTTATTAACTGCGGTACCAACTCCAGTCAACAGATGGCGATGGGAGTCTTTCAGCTGATGCTCGTTGCGTGACGTATAATCTAGTGGACGGGACGGGACATTTCTTCAACAAGGACAACAGGCTACTGATTGAACCACATCGGTTGTTCGCTAGCAAACATAAAACCGGTAATATTTAGACAATTTGTGCTTATATTAACCTCAGTTTTTTAAACACACCGTCTGCGAATTTACTAGTTACTTTAATATTTACATTGTCAGCTAGCTAGCTGTTTTAGTTAGCACTAGGATAGTCTAACGTTCCCGACCATGAGTTCACTATCCTACACCCCACCTGCTAAAGAAGAGGAGGACTGCTGGACGGAGAAAGAAGCTCCCGTGAAAGAGGAGAAGGAAGAGGAGGCTATCACGGTTAAAAAGGAAGTAGGGGGTGAGGCTGTTTCAGTGAAAGAGGCAGACGTTTCAGTGAAAGAGGAGGTGGATGTTACTGTGGAAGAAGAGGAAGGCGCGTTCAGAGTGAAAGAAGAGGAGGATCAGATTACTGTCACAGTTATAGAGGAGGAAGAAGAGAATAATGGAGATCTGATTAACACCAGTGAGTACTATCTTAACAACAGGGGCGCAAATCAATGTGTGGTTATAAAGGGGCATTCCACTGAAGTTCGATACTTCAATACGTCTACTGTGGGAATTATTAAAGCTACAATGTAAGACGTGTACACCATTAAACAGTGGGCCACTAACAAAACGTAAACAATGGATCGAATGCATCCAATGACATTAGTCATCAATATATATTATTATAGAGCTCTGCTCAGCCTGAAAACATGACATTATCTATTATTATAGAGCTCTGCTCAGCCTATAAACATGACATTATCTATTATAGAGCTATGCTCTGCCTATAAACATGCCATTATCTATTATAGAGCTATGCTCTGCCTATAAACATGCCATTATCTATTATTACAGAGCTCTGTTCAGCCTGTAAACATGACATTATCTATTATTACAGAGCTCTGTTCACCCTGTAAACATGACATTATCTAGTATTACAGAGCTCTGCTCAGCCTATAAACATGACATTATGTAGTATTACAGAGCTCTGCTCTGCCTATGAACATGCCATTATCTATTATTATAGAGCTCTGATTATGACATCATGACATTCCATGAGAACCAGATTAGAGTTGAAACTCCACATTATTAATATTATTATGACTGTTTCTTTTTTTTTTTGCGCCCAAACTTTTTATTTTGTTACAAACAGACAATCTGACTGAGTTTTTACAGAACACAAAAGAACAATTAAAGAGTTGCATAAAAAAATAACCAACCCATTACCCCCCTCAGTCCCCACCTGCCCTCATCCTCCCTCCACAGCCAGAAACCATGTTTCCCTCCCCACCAACCCCATTACTCCCCTCGGTCCCCACACACCCTCATCCTCCCTCCACAGCCAGAAACCATGTTTCCCTCCCCACCTAGCCCCCCCAGTTTATCAGCCCCCTTACACCCCCCAAAAAAAATTAACGGAGCCCCACCCCATAACACCCCTTCCTCAGGGGCCTGAAAGCAAAGAAAGTACCAAAGTCTAAATATTGATACCAACATCTTTAAATAGACCTCAGTAGGAATACCGTCCGATCCAGATGATTTGGCTTTATTCATGTTATCCAATGCCCTCGAGTACCAATGCCATTTTGAGTTCATTGCGAGACTTAGTAGGTATCCACTTTAGAAGTGGATCACTGCAAGAGATTAATTTATCGGTCTTAATTGCAAGTGGAGGGCAGAGGTAATTTCCTCACGCAGAGTCTCTTGGATAGTCGTGGCCAACTCTTTCTGTTGTCTGGTGTTGAGAGCAGCTTCCCACAGGTTCCTTCCCACAGACAGATTACGCGGAGCTACAGTGAACCTCTCACACCTTAACATTGGGCTATGTGTTGACAATTATTTGAAAAGAAGTCCGTTCATTTCAAATATAGCCACGCATTCCAGAACCCAACCAGGATGTTCTAGAATGTTCTTCAAACTGAACTCAGGATTTTGAGAGACCGAGTCTGGATTAAACCCTAGGTATCATTCAGGTTTGTTTTAGGTCTTCAGTTTAGTATTTAACTAAATGCTCTATTTATTTGTCTTTGGCAGGAGAGAGACAAGACTCTCACTCTGACAGCGAAAAGTGTCTTTCAGAAGAACCAGAGACGTCCAAACCAGCAAGACGACGCCACTCTTCCCAGTGTGGAAAGAGTTTGACCAAGTTAGGGAGCCTTAAAAACCACGAGATTACACACACAGGAGAAAAGTCCTACCAATGTTCCCAGTGTGGAAAGAGTTTTACAAGGTTTTGGAACCTAAAAGAACATGTGAGGACACACACAGGGGAAAAACCTCATCACTGCTCCCAGTGTGGAAAGAGTTTTATCCGGTTAAGCCACCTGAAAGAACACAAGAGAACGCACACAGGCGAGAAGTCTTATTACTGCTCCCAATGTGGAAAAGGTTTTATCCAGTTAAGGAAATTGAAAATGCATGAAATGACGCATACAGGGGAGAAGCCCTACCACTGCTCCCAGTGTGAAAATAGATATGTTTCATCAGGAGCCCTGAAGTCACATAAGAGAACACACACAGGGGAGAAGCCATACCTCTGTTCCCAGTGTGGCAAGAGTTTTAGCTGGCCAGGGCAACTGAAAGAGCACGAGAGGACACACACAGGAGTGAAGCCTTACTATTGCTCCCTGTGTGGAAAGAGTTTTACCCATTTAGGGAACTTAAAAAGGCATAAAAGATCACATGCTGTAGAGAAGCCGTATCAATGCTCCCAGTGTGAAAACTTGTTTTTATCACCATGGGACCTGAAAAAACATGAGAGAACCCACTCTGTAGAGAGGCCTTTCAAATGCTCTCAGTGTGGAAAGAGATTTATCCAGCGTTGTCATTTGAAAGCGCATGAAAAAATACACACAGGCGAAAAACCATTGTGCTCTCATTGTGGAAAGAGTTTTACCCAGTTAGGGAGCCTAAAAGAGCACGAGAGGACACACACTGGAGAGAAGCCATACCACTGTTCCCGGTGTGGAAAGAGTTTTACCCGGTTATGGTGCCTGAAAGCACATGAGAGAATGAAGAAGCTGTGTTCTGACTTAAGTTTTTGACTGAGAATTTTGTGTTTTTGTTCATGTCACGTAAAATCAACTTGGTTCGATGATAGAATCCTTAGTTGCTGCCTACTTTTCTTAAACTTCTAAATTAATGATACTCATTGATTCTTGATGAACATAACTTATAAAATGCCTCATGAGCTTAGTTCAACTGTCATACTCAGATTCCAAAATACCCACTTGATTTGCACCAATGTTTTGTAAACAATGTAAATGTAAACACACATTGTATGAGCCTCAAAACATATTATAGTTTAAACTATAATTTTGGGTCAAACTAAAGATTCTAGCTTTAAAGGTCCAATGCAGCCTGTTTTTAAAAACATCTCGATATCAAATCATTTCTGGGTAATATTTAGGTCCCTTACTGTAAAATTTAGGTACCTTACTGTAATATTTAGGGACCTTACTGTAATATTTAGGTCCCTTACTGTAATATGTAAGTCCCTTACTGTAATATTTAGGTCCCTTACTGTAATATTTAGGTCCCTTACTGTAAAATTTAGGTACCTTACTGTAATATTTAGGTACCTTACTGTAATATTTAGGGACCTTACTGTAATATTTAGGTCCCTTACTGTAATATGTAAGTCCCTTACTGTAATATTTAGGTCCCTTACTGTAATATTTAGGTACCTTACTGTAATATTTAGGTACCTTACTGTAATATTTAGGTCCCTTACTGTAATATTTAGGTCCCTTACTGTAATATTTAGGTCCCTTACTGTAATATTTAGGTCCCTTACTGTAATATTTAGGTACCTTACTGTAATATTTTTCAATTTCAAATGGTCAAAACCAAAATAACTTCTTAGCAAAGAGCAATTTCTCAATTGCAAGAATTGTGATGGTACTGAGTGGGGAGGGAACAACTGAACTAGCTCTTATTGACAGAGAGGTTTTTCATATTGATTTGATAACTAATTACCTGCCTGATGATGATATCAAGTACGCCAACGTGTCATCCTTCCAAAACAGGCTGAAATTTCAGGCGGTCTTTTGAAACAGCTCTTACACTGAAAGGACATGATCATCATTTCCACAGTATTATTCCAACCTCAGTGTGGACATATTTATAAACACACACGTTTCTGACTCTGCACTGGGCCTTTTAAAAACGCCTTTTCAACAATACATGTGTTAAGTCTTTTTTATCTAAAGACATGAATTGAAAAACTGAAGTATGGCAGTTTTAATAGCGAGCGCGACAGTTTCAATTTGTACACTCTCTGTGATTCAATGGTCCTTTACAAACTCTGGCTCTTCTATGGGTTTGTCTGTGTGACAGTTTCAATTTGTACACTCTCTGTGATTCAATGGTCCTTTACAAACTCTGGCTCTTCTATGGGTTTGTCTGTGTGACAGTTTCAATTTGTACGCTCTCTGTGATTCAATGGTCCTTTACAAACTCTGGCTCTTCTATGGGTTTGTCTGTGTGACAGTTTCAAATTGTACGTTCTCTGTGATTAAATGGTCCTTTACAAACTCTGGCTCTTCTATGGGTTTGTCTGTGTGACCGTTTCAATTTGTACGCTCTCTGTGATTAAATGGTCCTTTACAAACTCTGGCTCTTCTATGGGTTTGTCTGTGTGACAGTTTCAATTTGTACGTTCTCTGTGATTAAATGGTCATTTACAAACTCTGGCTCTTCTATGGGTTTGTCTGTGTGACAGTTTCAATTTGTACGCTCTCTGTGATTCAATGGTCCTTTACAAACTCTGGCTCTTCTATGGGTTTGTCTGTGTGACAGTTTCAATTTGTACGCTCTCTGTGATTAAATGGTCCTTTACAAACTCTGGCTCTTCTATGGGTTTGTCTGTGTGACAGTTTCAATTTGTACGTTCTCTGTGATTAAATGGTCATTTACAAACTCTGGCTCTTCTATGGGTTTGTCTGTGTGACAGTTTCAATTTATACGCTCTCTGTGATTAAATGGTCCTTTACAAACTCTGGCTCTTCTATGGGTTTGTCTGTGTGACAGTTTCAATTTGTACGCTCTCTGTGATTAAATGGTCCTTTACAAACTCTGGCTCTTCTATGGGTTTGTCTGTGTGACAGTTTCAATTTGTACGCTCTCTGTGATTAAATGGTCCTTTACAAACTCTGGCTCTTCTATGGGTTTGTCTGTGTGACAGTTTCAATTTGTACTCTCTCTGTGATTCAATGGTCCTTTACAAACTCTGGCTCTGGCTGTTCTATGTGTGTGTCTGTGTGACTGAGTGGACCTCCTTCTTCAAGCACTACAAATCATCTATTGTTTACATTTGAGTTGCATATGTATCTTACAGAGTGTGGCTTTAAGGGAATATTTGGTCACATCTACATGTAAATTAAAAAAATAATAAAAAATCCCTATTCTAACAGTATTTATTCATAATGTACATGTTAATATTGAGAGGGGTGTACTGCAAGGCAGGATCAATAAGGACTAGCCATCTTAACTTTTATAAAGAACCAGACATAACTATGACATTTCTGGCTCATTAGGAAATCTAAACTTGGTTATTGAGTCAATCAGACCATTTTAAAGCTTCTAAAAACATCAAATAGAAACCTAAGCACCAGGTGAGACTAACTCACTGATCCTGCTTTGTTGGATACGTCTTCCTGTCCAATTCTCTCTGCATCCTGTGCCCCTGGGCGGTCTGCGGCTCTCTTCAAAACTGTCTTTGTTGGATACGTCTTCCTGTCCAATTCTCTCTGCATCCTGTGCCCCTGGGCGGTCTGCGGCTCTCTTCAAAACTGTCTTTGTTGGATACGTCTTCCTGTCCAATTCTCTCTGCACCCTGTGCCCCTGGGCGGTCTGCGGCTCTCTTCAAAACTGTCTTTGTTGGATACGTCTTCCTGTCCAATTCTCTCTGCACCCTGTGCCCCTGGGCGGTCTGCGGCTCTCTTCAAAACTGTCTTTGTTGGATACGTCTTCCTGTCCAATTCTCTCTGCATCCTGTGCCCCTGGGCGGTCTGCGGCTCTCTTCAAAACTGTCTTTGTTGGATACGTCTTCCTGTCCAATTCTCTCTGCACCCTGTGCCCCTGGGCGGTCTGCGGCTCTCTTCAAAACTGTCTTTGTTGGATACGTCTTCCTGTCCAATTCTCTCTGCACCCTGTGCCCCTGGGCGGTCTGCGGCTCTCTTCAAAACTGTCTTTGTTGGATACGTCTTCCTGTCCAATTCTCTCTGCACCCTGTGCCCCTGGGCGGTCTGCGGCTCTCTTCAAAACTGTCTTTGTTGGATACGTCTTCCTGTCCAATTCTCTCTGCACCCTGTGCCCCTGGGCGGTCTGCGGCTCTCTTCAAAACTGTCTTTGTTGGATACGTCTTCCTGTCCAATTATCTCTGCACCCTGTGCCCCTGGGCGGTCTGCGGCTCTCTTCAAAACTGTCTTTGTTGGATACGTCTTCCTGTCCAATTCTCTCTGCACCCTGTGCCCCTGGGCGGTCTGCGGCTCTCTTCAAAACTGTCTTTGTTGGATACGTCTTCCTGTCCAATTCTCTCTGCACCCTGTGCCCCTGGGCGGTCTGCGGCTCTCTTCAAAACTGTCTTTGTTGGATACGTCTTCCTGTCCAATTCTCTCTGCACCCTGTGCCCCTGGGCGGTCTGCGGCTCTCTTCAAAACTGTCTTTGTTGGATACGTCTTCCTGTCCAATTCTCTCTGCACCCTGTGCCCCTGGACGGTCTGCGGCTCTCTTCAAAACTGTCTTTGTTGGATACGTCTTCCTGTCCAATTCTCTCTGCACCCTGTGCCCCTGGGCGGTCTGCGGCTCTCTTCAAAACTGTCTTTGTTGGATACGTCTTCCTGTCCAATTCTCTCTGCACCCTGTGCCCCTGGGCGGTCTGCGGCTCTCTTCAAAACTGTCTTTGTTGGATACGTCTTCCTGTCCAATTCTCTCTGCACCCTGTGCCCCTGGGCGGTCTGCGGCTCTCTTCAAAACTCAAATCCTACAGAAGAAAATACAGAAGAAAACATGAGCAACATGACAAACAACATGACTAGTAACATGACTAGCATCATGACTAGCAACATGACTAGCAACATGACTAGCAACATGACTAGCATCATGACAAACATGACTATCAACATGACTATCAACATGACAAACAACATGACTAGCAACATGACTAGCATCATGACTATTAACATGACTATCAACATGACTAGCACATGACCTGCAACATGACTGTCAACATGACTAGCAACATGACAAACAACATGACTTTCGACATGACTAGCAACATGACTTTCGACATGACTAGCATCATGACTATCAACATGACTAGCATCATGACAAACAACATGACTAGCAACACGACTAGCACATGACTAGCACGTGACTAGCATCATGACTAGCATCATGACTAGCAACATGACTAGCAACATGACTATCAACATGACAAACAACATGACTAGCAATATGACAAACAACATGACGAGCATCTTGACAAGCAACATGACTAGCAACATGACTAGCAACATGACTATCAACATGACTAGCAACATGACTAGCATCATGACTAGCATCATGACTTCAACATGACTATCAACATGACTAGCACATGACTAGCAACATGACTAGCAACATGACTAGCATCATGACTAGCAACATGACTAGCACATGACTATCAGATGACTATCACATGACTAGCAACCTGACTCAACATGATGAGCAACATGACAAACAACATGACTAGCAACATGACTAGCATCATGACTAGCAACATGACTAGCAACATGACTATCAACATGACAAACAACATGACTAGCATCATGACTAGCATCATGACTAGCACATGACTAGCAACATGACTCTCAACACGATGAGCAACATGACTAGCAACATGACTAGCAACATGACTAGCATCATGACAAACAACATGACTAGCAACATGACTATCAACATGACTATCAACATGACTATCATCATGACTATCAACATGACTAGCATCATGACTATCAACATGACTATCAACATGACTAACAACATGACTATCAACATGACTATCAACCTGACTATCAACATGACTAGCACATGACCTGCAACATGACTGTAAACATGACTAGCAACATGACAAACAACATGACTTTCGACATGACTAGCAACATGACTCAACATGATGAGCAACATGACAAACAACATGACTAGCAACATGACTAGCAACATGACTTTCGACATGACTAGCAACATGACAAACAACATGACTAGCATCATGACTATCAACATGACTAGCACATGACCTGCAACATGACTGTCAACATGACTAGCAACATGACAAACAACATGACTTTCGACATGACTAGCAACATGACTTGACATAACTAGCATCATGACTATCAACATGACTAGCAACATGACTAGCACGTGACTAGCATCATGACTAGCAACATGACTATCAGCATGACTATCAACATGTCTAGCACATGACTAGCAACATGACTAGCATCATGACTAGCAACATGACTAGCAACATGACTAGCACATGACTATCAACATGACTATCACATGACTAGCAACCTGACTCTCAACATGATGAGCAACATGACTAGCAACATGACTAGCATCATGACTAGCAACATGACTAGCAACATGACTAGCAT
Source organism: Oncorhynchus kisutch (assembly GCF_002021735.2). Classification (NCBI taxonomy): domain Eukaryota; kingdom Metazoa; phylum Chordata; class Actinopteri; order Salmoniformes; family Salmonidae; genus Oncorhynchus; species Oncorhynchus kisutch. Next base: position 10,647,329 of record NW_022261978.1, on the reverse strand, counting down.
CATGACAAACAACATGACTAGCAACATGACTAGCAACATGACAAACAACATGACTAGCAACATGACTAGCAACATGACTATCAACATGACAAACAACATGACTAGCATCATGACTATCAACATGACTAGCACATGACTATCAACATGACTGTCAACATGACTAGCAACATGACAAACAACATGACTTTTGACATGACTAGCATCATGACTATAAACATGACTAGCAACATGACAAACAACATGACTAGCAACACGACTAGCACATGACTATCAACATGACTAGCAACATGACTAGCACGTGACTAGCATCATGACTAGCAACATGACTATCAACATGACTATCAACATGTCTAGCACATGACTATCAACATGACTGTCAACATGACTAGCAACATGACAAACATGACTTTTGACATGACTAGCATCATGACTATAAACATGACTAGCAACATGACAAACAACATGACTAGCAACACGACTAGCACATGACTATCAACATGACTAGCAACATGACTAGCACGTGACTAGCATCATGACTAGCAACATGACTATCAACATGACTATCAACATGACTATCAACATGTCTAGCACATGACTATCAACATGACTGTCAACATGACTAGCAACATGACAAACATGACTTTTGACATGACTAGCATCATGACTATAAACATGACTAGCAACATGACAAACAACATGACTAGCAACACGACTAGCACATGACTATCAACATGACTAGCAACATGACTAGCACGTGACTAGCATCATGACTAGCAACATGACTATCAACATGACTATCAACATGACTATCAACATGTCTAGCACATGACTATCAACATGACTGTCAACATGACTAGCAACATGACAAACATGACTTTTGACATGACTAGCATCATGACTATAAACATGACTAGCAACATGACAAACAACATGACTAGCAACACGACTAGCACATGACTATCAACATGACTAGCAACATGACTAGCACGTGACTAGCATCATGACTAGCATCATGACTAGCAACATGACTAGCAACATGACTAGCAACATGACTAGCACATGACTATCAACATGACTAGCAACATGACTATCAACATGACTATCAACATGACTATGAACATGACTAGCACATGACTATCAACATGACTGTCAACATGACTAGCAACATGACTTTTGACATGACTAGCATCATGACTATAAACATGACTAGCATCATGACAAACAACATGACTAGCAACATGACTAGCACGTGACTAGCATCATGACTAGCATCATGACTAGCAACATGACTAGCAACATGACTAGCAACATGACTAGCACATGACTATCAACATGACTATCAACATGACTATCAACATGACTATCAACATGACTAGCACATGACTATCAACATGACTTTTGACATGACTAGCATCATGACTATAAACATGACTAGCATCATGACAAACAACATGACTAGCAACATGACTAGCACGTGACTAGCATCATGACTAGCATCATGACTATCAACATGACTAGCAACACGACTAGCACATGACTATCAACATGACTAGCAACATGACTAGCACGTGACTAGCATCATGACTATCAACATGACTAGCAACACGACTAGCACATGACTATCAACATGACTAGCAACATGACTAGCACGTGACTAGCATCATGACTAGCAACATGACTAGCAACATGACTAGCAACATGACTAGCACATGAAGTATTCAACTGTCAAGTGTACACAAAGAAGGATGTATATGCATCCATACAACTGTCTCTTTCAACCTGCTCATAAATGTTATTTTATGTTTTATTATGGAAATGTTCTGAAAACGTTTTATCATGTGGCGGTTTCATTCAGGTCTCTGTTTAACGAAATACTCTGTCTTTGACAGGAGAGAGACCAGACTCTCCCTCTGACAAGAGTCCTTCAGGGGAAATAGACCCAGGGAAGAGGCCTTCAGGGGAACCAGACCCAGGGAGGAGACCTTCAGGGGAACCAGACTTGGGGAAGAGTCCTTCAGGGGAACCAGACTTAGGGAAGAGTCCTTCAGGCGAACCAGACCTAGAGACTGCCAAACCAGCAGGACGACACTGCTGCTCCCACTGTGGAAGGAAATTTACCAAGTTACACAACCTAAAAGAGCACGAGAGGACACACACAGGCGAAAAGCCTTTCCAATGTTCCCAGTGTGGAAAGAGTTTTAGCCGGTTAGACAGCCTGAAAATGCATGAAAGAATTCACTCTGGAGAGAAGCCTTACCAATGCTCCTATTGTGTAATGAGTTTTTCACGATCACAGGCCCTCAAAAGGCATGAGAGGACACACACAGGAGAAAAGCCTTTTCAATGCTCCCAGTGTGGAAATAGTTTTACCCTGTTGGCACACCTGAAATCACATGAGAGGACGCACACAGGAGAAAAGCCTTTCCAATGTTCCCAGTGTGGAAAGAGTTTTACCCGGTTAAGGACCCTAATTAGGCACCAAGGAATACACAAAGAAGGAAGGAAGACCTTCCATTGCTCTCAGTGTGGAAAGAGTTTTACTGAGTTATGGGGTGTGAAAATACACGAGAGAATTCACTCTACACACAGAGGAGAAAGGCCTTTCCAATGCTCCCAATGTGGAAAGCGTTTTACCCAGTTAGGGAACCTGAATTTACATAAGATAATTCACTCTGGAGATAAGCCTTACCACTGCTCTCAGTGTGGAAAGAGCTTTATTCGGTCATGCCATCTCAAAGAGCACGAGAAAACACACACAGGGGAAAAGCTCTTCCAATGTTCCCAGTGTGGGAAGAGTTTTGCCCGGTTATGGAACCTAAAAGAGCATGAGAGGATACACACAGGAGAGAAGCCCTACCACTGCTCTCATTGTGGAAAGACCTTTTCCCGATTAAGGGAACTGAAATCCCATTACATTTCACACACTCTTATCCAGGGAGAATAACAATTGTTGAATTCACCTTAAGGTAGCTAGGTGAGACAACCACACATCACAGACATAGTAAGTACGTTTTCCCTTCATTAAATAGTTCTCAGTGAAGTCAGTGCTAGTAGGAAAAGACAAGTTCAGGTCAGATTTATTGAAAATACTCTTTGAAGAGGTAGGGTCATCGTAGTTTTCAAGGTTCGTTGTACATGAGAGAATAAAGAAGCTGTGTTCTGTCTCTTTTTTACTGAGAATTTGTGGTTTTGTTTATGCCGCATGAAATCAAAATTGTATGAATGAAATCATACAACAAAATGGCTACTTTTTGTTTTAAAATGTTCTAATGTGCATTTTATTTGAATTAATAACAATTCTTGTAATCTTGTAATTCCAAGATGGTGTAGCAGTGCAGACGTGGTTTGTCGTCCTCTCGTTTACTTTTGTATTTGGTCTTTTTTGTATATATTTTAATTTATTTTCAATCTTTTTTCCATTTTTAAATTAAATATACCTTCCGGTAACCATCCTCACCCAATGTCATACGGATCTGCTATTTTTTAGGCCTTATAGCTAGAACTCCCATCAGAAGCTAACCAGCTAATTAGCTACTAGCTATTTAGTCATTGTTAGCGGCCTTTACCTTCTGCACCAGACACTTTTAGCCTGGATAATACTTGCCAGCCTGCCAGTATCGGACTGTTTCCTCCACTACAACACCGGATTCCTGCCGTAAACCCTGGACCATTACTCCTGATCATCACAGCTAGCTAGCTGCCACCGAGTGACCAGAGTGACCCAGCCCCGAAGCTAGCCCTGAGCCAGACCTCCCGGCCTACTCTGATCACTCGGCTACTCAGCCGATGACTCTACCCCAACACAGCTACAATCCACTACTCCACCGGATCCATACCGTAGGACCTGGATATTTGCATCGGCTCATCGCTGCTACCGATTGGCTATAGTGGCTAACGCCCCTGCTCCGAAGCTAGCACCAGTTAGCCGCAAGCCAGGCCCATCTCCCGACTAGCAAACGAAATTACTACAACTACAATACTTCTTTCGCCATCTGGCCCGGACCCTTTGTCGACACGGCGCCCGCCGTACCATCCACCGACATAACTCCATCCGCTGTGCCCTCAACCGGCCTTTGCCGGATGTCGGAGCAAACGCTTCTACTTACCCCGGCCTGCTAACTTTAAACGCCATGTCTCCCGCGTGCTAGCGTAGTAACGACTACCCCGCGGCTTCCCTGTTCCATCTATTGCTGTTCAATGGACCCTATGATCACTGCTGGGCTGTTCATTAATCACGGTACTCCATTTTGTTTATTTGTTTGTTAACCGACCCTCTCTGGCCATTCATCGCCATTTTACCTGTTGTTGTCTTAGCTGATTAGCTGTTGTTGTCTTACATGCTGACCAGACCAGACACGTCGCGTGCGCGAGCGTCGCAAAACAAATGTAGAAATCCATGTTATTCAATTATTGCACCCACACTGCTCGCTCGCGCCAACGAGCGTCTGCGACGCCAAGGGCTGAAATAGAACTCCTTTCTATTTCTGACGCAGATCGCGCTGCAAGTCCTGCCTCTCCCATCTCCTCATTGGTTTATAGAAGCAGGTACCAACGTTCCATCTCCTCATTGGTTATACCCACGTGGGTGATTGAAAGATGAACTGTTTTGCTGGTCAAATATGAAAAAGCCTGGAAGGAGGAGAGGTGACTAGAAACGATTCGGATGGCCGTTTTATGTGTGGATTAATTGTCGGAGTAGATGACCTTATGCATTTCAGGTAAAATAACAACTCAATGTTTATATCCTAGGACAAATTAGCTAGCAAGTGCAAGCTTGTGTCCCCAAATTAATGTAATTGGTTCAGAGTTTGTTTTGATCATTTAACCTGCGTGTCGTGATCGCGTTTGGTGTAGGGGTGCAAAATGTATGTACGATGGTGCACGCGCACAGCCGGTTTGGGTTCCGTGTTACCCGTTGTTGTCTTAGCTAGCTCTCCCAATCAACACCTGTGATTGCTTCATGCCTCGCTTTATGTCTCTCTCAAATTTCAATATGCCTTGTACACTGTTGTTTAGGATAGTTATCATTGTTTTAGTTTACTGCGGAGCCCCTAGTCCCACTCAACATGCCTCAGATACCTCCTTTGTCCCACCTCCCACACATGCGGTGACCTCACCCAGCATAACTAGCCCGTACAGTAAACTTGGTGCCTGGGTTTACCTCCACTGTACCCGCACCCCACCATACACCTGTCTGTACATTATGCCCTGAATCTATTCTACCACGCCCAGAAATCTGCTCCTTTTATTCTCTGTCCCCAACGCACTAGACGACCATTTCTTATAGCCTTTAGCCGTACCCTCATCCTACTCCTCCTCTGTTCCTCAGGTGATGTGGAGGCTAACCCAGGCCTTGCGTGTCCCCAGGCACTCTCATTTGTTGACTTCTGTAACCGAAAATGCCTTGGTTTCATGCATGTTAACATCAGAAGCCTCCTCCCTAAGTTTGTTTTACTCACTGCTTTAGCACACTCCGCCAACCCTGATGTCCTTGCCGTGTCTGAATCCTGGCTTAGGAAGGCCACCAAAAATTCTGAGATTTCCATACCCAGCTACAATATTTTCCATCAAGATCGAACTACCAAAGGGGGAGGAATTAGTCTGCAGAATTCTGTCATACTTTCCAGGTCTGTGCCCAAACAGTTCGAGCTTCTAATTTTAAAAATGAATCTCTTCAGAAATAAGTCTCTCACTGTTGCCGCCTGTTATAGACCCCCCTCAGCTCCCAGCTGTGCCCTGGACACCATATGTGAATTGATTGCCCCCCATCTATCTTCAGAGTTCGTTCGATCTGTTAGGTGACCTGAACTGGGATATGCTTAATTAACACCCCGGCAGTCCTACAATCTAAGCTAGATGACCTCAATCTCACACAAATTATCAAGGAACCCACCAGGTACAACCCTTAATCTGTAAACATGGGCACCCTGATAGATATTATCCTGACCAACTTGCCCTCTAAATACACCTCTGCTGTTTTCAATCAGGATCTCAGCGATCACTGCCTCATTGCCTGCATCCTCTATGGGTCCGCAGTCAAACAACCACCCCTCATCACTGTCAAACGCTCCCTAAAACATTTCTGCAAGCAGGCCTTTCTAATCGACCTGGCCCGGGTATCCTGGAAGGATATTGACCAAATCCCGTCAGTCAAGGGTGCCTGGTCGTTCTTTAAAAGTAATTTCCTCACCATCTTAAATAAGCATGCCCCTTTCAATAAATAAAAAAACTAAGAACAGATATAGCCCTTGGTTCACTCCAGACCTGACTGCCCTCGACCAGCACAAAAACACCCTGTGGCAGACTGCACTAGCATTGAATAGTCCCAGCGATATGCAACTTTTCAGGGAAGTCAGGAACCAATACACACAGTCAGTCAGGAAAACAAAAGCTAGCTTTTTCATAAAAGAAATTTGCATCCTGCAGCTCTAACTCCAAAAAGTTGTGGGACACTAAAGTCCATGGAGAATAAGAGCACCTCCTCCCCGCATGCTCACTGCACTGAGGCTAGGAAACACTGTCACCACCGATAAATCCACAATAATCGAGAATTTCAAGAAGCATTTCTCTACGGCTGGTCATGCTTTCCTCCTGGCTACCCCAACCCCGGCCAACAGCTCGACACCCCCCGCAGCTACTTCTTTGGACACTGTGTTAACAAACCTCCAAACGAGCTTCAATGCCATACAACACTCCTTCCGTGGCCTCCAACTGCTCTTAAATGCTAGTAAAACTAAATGCATGCTCTTCAACTGTTTGCTGCCCGCACCCGCCCGCCCGACTAGCATCACTACTCTGGACGGTTCTGACTTAGAATATAGGGACAACTACAAACACCTAGGTGTCTGGCTAGACTGTAAACTCTCCTTCCAGACTCATATTAAACATCTCCAATCCAAAATTAAATCTAGAATCGGCTTCGTATTTCGCAACAAAGCCCCCTTCACTCACGCCGCCAAACATACCTTTGTTAAACTGACTATCCTACCGATCCTCGACTTTGGCGATGTCATTCACAAAATAGCTTCCAATACTCTACTCAGCAAACTGGATGCAGTCTATCACAGTGCCATCCGTTTTGTCACCAAAGCCCCTCACACCACCCACCACTGCAACCTGTATTGCCTCGTCGGCTGGCCCTCGCTACATATTTGTCGCCAGACCCACTGGCTCCAGGTCATCTATAATCTATGCTTTCCTTTCAGTTCTCTGCTGCCAATGACTGGAACGAATTGCAATAATCGCTGAAGCTGGAGACATATTTCCCTCACTAACTTTAAACATCAGCTATCTGAGCAGCTAACCGATCGCTGCAGCTGTACATAGTCCATCTGTATATAGCCCACCCAATCTGCCTACCTCATCCCCATATTGTTTTTATTTACTTTTCTGCTCTTTTGCATACCAGTATTTCTACTTGCACATCACCATCTGCTCATCTATCACTCCAGTGTTAATCTGCTAAATTGTAATTACTTCGCTACTATGGCCTATTTATTGCCTTACCTCCTCATGCCATTTGCACGCACTGTATATAGACTTTATTTTTTTTCTTATATTGTGTTATTGACTGTATGCTTGTTTATTCCATGTGTAACTCTGTGTTGTTGTTTGTTGTGCACTGCTATGCTTTATCTTGGCCAGGTCGCAGTTGTAAATGAGAACTTGTTCTCAACTGGCCTACCTGGTTAAATAAAGGTGAAATTTAAAAAATTTAAAATAAATCTTAAAAAACGCAGTTTCTTATAGGAATCTTATAGGAATGCTATAGTGCTTTTTCGTAAGGGGAGCCAGTTTGACTGTATGGAGTAGCTTACTTTCGATGAGCAAAGACTAAGACTGGTAGGTCTGGGATACCAGACTGCACTCTGGTCAAAGAGTGATGACAGATATCCCTTTTAAATGAAAACAGTCTGATCTCCACAAAAGCCAAACTGAGAAATACATTTCGTTTTTTTATATTAACAAGTGGTTGCCATGGTGAATAATCCAATAATAATTGGTAGGACCCATGAAAGGAAACTCTAAATGAAAATACTGACAGATCAATAAAAATGGCCCTGTAGATCTAATCTAAATGATTCTAAATTCATATCTAAGGGTATTTAAAAAAAAAAAAAAATCCCGTTGCAGGTATTATAAATGAACAGTGTGTCAGTTTCCCAAAGCTTGGTGTTGACTATGAACTTTACTTAGTGAGGTAGCTGTGCTTTGTGGAAGAATGTCAGATGTAAATTATTGTCAACATTGAGTTGTTACTGGCTAGCTAGCTAGTTGGCTAGCTAACTGGATATAACAGGTAATGACGTTCGTTATCTTATTTGTGCTTAATTTTATTTGTTTGTTTACACAGATGACATCAGCCTTATATATATTTAAACTTCTGTTATGATTGGTGTTTATATATTGGAGAGTTGAGACCAAATCACGGACGCTGGACAGAGTGGATTTCAGTTGTAACAAAAGACAGTTTTAATGAGTCAAAGATATCTTGTCCCGCAGTTTTACGGGCACGGATCTAGTTCATATAACTCGGCAAGGAGTCAGGTGAAAAAGAGGCCTTATACATAGGTTACATTCATTTTTATACATAGAATAAAGTAGGTGGAGTCTTGTCGTTTTGGTCTTCTGACTGGTCACAAAGGGTTGGAGGCGGGCCTTGCTCTAGCCAGAGCGGGCCCCATTGATGCACCTCAAAGTCCTGTTCTGAGCACCCGACCAGTAGAGGGGGTGAGATGTGTGTTTATACAAGGAGACATTTGTGTGTCAGGAAATCTGACACAGGAGAGCAGAGGGGGTCAGTTTTATGGCTGGGTGTATGTGTTCATGCGATGGAATGTCTTTGTTTCCTGGGGTCGGGAGACAACCAAGCTGAGGGGATCGTGTTAGGGGGGTAGTTTTATTGCTGGCTGTGTGAGCTAGTTCCTGTTTCAGCAAGGGTACGTAAGATGACTTGAGTCAGGCGGTTTAGCTTAGCGCTGTATCATATATGAGCTATGTGTATGAATATTTATATAACACTTGCTTGGCTAAATATAGCTAGCTAGTTGATTTGCTAGCTAGTTGGTTGGTTAGCTAGCTTATTTTTAAGCTAGCTAACCTTTATTTTGTAAATATTTTCTTAACTCCATTTCTTGAATTGCATTGTTGGTTAATGCCCCATCAGTCAGCTCTCTGTTTCCACTCTCTCAACGGAGCTGACCTGAACTGGCAGGTTTCACACCCCACATTTACATAGGGAGTAACATGTCACATTTTCTGGCCATTCCAGAAAAATGATATCTTCCTCTGAGAGAGTGAGCCCAGCTTGGGAGACAGCTCCCAGTGTGGAAAGATGTTTACCCGCTGACTAAACTAAATACATTTAGATTTAAACGGGCAATAAAGTATCAATCATTTAAAAGTAAAAAAATATATGTACCAATCACAGATTGCCCCTTTAACAATTCCTCCAGTACTGAACAATATATTTGAGTGCATAACTTTAGTAGAATGCCCCTATAAAACCGCACCTTAGCCTAGTTCACCAACTGCTGAGTTGTTTTTAGACAATACTCACTGGTGTTAATAAGAGCTTCTGTCTCCTCCTCTTTCACTCCCAGAACGGCTTCAACCTTCTCTTTTATTGAGACAGCCTCCTCTTCCTCCCCAAAAGGTTCCTCTTTCACTGAAACAGCCTCCTCTTCCTCCCTTTTCATTCTGAAAGCTTCTACCTCCTCTTCCACTGTGACAGCCTGTATCCCCTCTTCCTCTTTCACTCTATAAGTTTAATTCTCTTCTTTCACTGTAACATCCTCCTCTTCTTTCAATGTGATAGCCTCCTCTTCCTCCTTTTTCATTCTGAAAGCTTCTTCCTCTCCTTTCACTGTGATAACCTCCTCTTTTAAGTCAATGTTCAGCCCCAGAGCTTCTTTCTCCGTACAGCAGACCTCCTCACTTCGCCATCTGCTGGCTGCATTGGGTAACGCAAAGAGGATTCTGTCAAACAATATCACAAATCATTTCAGGTCGTTTTTTACCACACTTCTTATAAAAACACTATCACCCTCTACGAAGTTGGTTAAAAGAAAAACGGAAACATCCGGTTTTCATGGATATAGATTATCTTTAACCCAATCACATGTATAGGTAGCGTGGCCGAGCGGTCTAAGGCGCTGGATTAAGGCTCCAGTCTCTTCGGAGGCGCGGGTTCGAATCCCGCCGCTGCCAGATATTTTGGCTCCCGAGCGTCGCAGCGGTCTAAGGCACTGCATCTCAGTGCGAGCACTGGATCGATTCCAGGCTGTGATTGGGTCCCATAGAGTGTCGCACAATTAATCCAGCGACGTCCGGGTTTGTCAAGGGTTTTTGTAAAATAAGAATTTGGCTTGACTAGTTATATAAAGGAAAAGAAATGACTGAATTTCAAATTGATTACATGTAGATTTTTTTGTCACTGGTGTACACAGTGGTGGAAAAAGTACTCAATTGTCATACTTGAATAAAGGTAAAGATAACTTTATAGAAAATGACTCAAGTAAAAGTGAAAGACACCCAGTAAAATACTACTTGAGTAAACGTCTAAAAGTATCTGGTTTTAAATGTACTTGAGTATCGAAAGTGAATGGAATTGCTCAAATGTCCTTAAGTATCAGAAGTAAAAAGGGTAAACCATTTGAAATTAATATATTAATAAGCAAACCAGACGGCACAATTGTATTTTTTTATTGACGGATTGCCAGGGTCACACTCCAACACTCAGACATAATTTACAGATGAAGCGTTTGTGTTACGTGAGTCCGCCTGAGCAGAGGCAGTACGGATCACCAGGGATGTTCTCTGTTTAGTGAGTCCGCCTGAGCAGAGGCAGTACGGATCACCAGGGATGTTCTCTGTTTAGTGAGTCCGCCTGAGCAGAGGCAGTACGGATCACCAGGGATGTTCTCTGTTTAGTGAGTCCGCCTGAGCAGAGGCAGTACGGATCACCAGGGATGTTCTCTGTTTAGTGAGTCCGCCTGAGCAGAGGCAGTACGGATCACCAGGGATGTTCTCTGTTTAGTGAGTCCGCCTGAGCAGAGGCAGTACGGATCACCAGGGATGTTCTCTGTTTAGTGAGTCCGCCTGAGCAGAGGCAGTACGGATCACCAGGGATGTTCTCTGTTTAGTGAGTCCGCCTGAGCAGAGGCAGTACGGATCACCAGGGATGTTCTCTGTTTAGTGAGTCCGCCTGAGCAGAGGCAGTACGGATCACCAGGGATGTTCTCTTGATAAGTGTGTGACTTGGACCATTTTCCTGTCATAATGTAACGAGTACTTTTGGGTGTCAGAGAAAATGTATGGAGTAAAAAAGTACATTATTGTCTTTATGAATGTAAGTGAAGTAAAATTAAAAGTTGGACAAAAATATAAATAGTAAAGTACAGAAACAACTACTTAATTTTTTACTGAAGTACATTACACCACTGCATACACACAATACCACAAAATACCACAAAATGTCAAAGGGGAATCATGTTTTCAACGTTTTTTTAAAAACAAATTAATTAAGAAATGAAAAGCTGAAATGTCTTTGAGTTTATAAGTATTCAACCCATTTGTTATGGCCTAAATAAGTTCAGGAGTAAACATGTGCTTTTTAATTAACAACTCACATCATTAGTTGCATGGACTCACTCTGTGTGCAATGATAGTGTTTAACATGACGACCTCATCTCCGTACCCCAGATATACTGTACAATTATCTGTATGTTCCCTCAGTCGAGAAGTGAATTTCAAACACAGATTCTACCACAAAGACCAGGGAAGTTTTCCAATGCCTCGCAAATAAGGGCACCTATTGGTAGATGAAGAAATATATATATATAATCCATTTTGAATTCAGGCTGTATCACAACAAAATGTGGAATAAGTCAAGGGGTATGAATACATTCTGAGGGCATTGTAGCTAGAGATAAATAATGATAATGAAATTATAACAAAATAATGAAACAATCCCTAGTAAGCTAATGTTTTGAGGGCATACTGACAGTATTATTTAACATTAATAGACTGGTTTTACGAACAGATGGGAGAGTATGGAACGCCGTTTGGGTCTTTGGGTCTTCAAACACCCAAACGGCGTTCCATAAGAGAGAGCACGAGGAGGGCCCGTGTCATGCAGGTTCAGGTAGCCTCTACAGGACAGTTGTATATTATTTAAAACATGTAATCAATTGGTAGCTGATTAGGCATTATTGCCACTAGGCAGCAGTCTAACAATTGCAGCATTGCGACAGCATGTGTAGCTTCGTGAAATGTTAGGCCTAACATGAGAAAATGACGACCAAATAGAGGCCTACCAATAAACCGTTATTCATTAGCTAAAGAAAAGCTATACATACCCAGAAACCCTATCACCGATTAATTAGGCATGTAGCCAATTAGACACGTCACTATTTCAACACGATTGACAGCGATCGGTTTGTGAGATGGCTGTCTGGCTGAAATATTGGATTTTATTTTAGAGCGGGGCCCAAACTCCAACCTTGCGGGGTCCAAAGAAACTGCCTTAACTTTTGAAAATGAGCTCCTAAAATCAGAAGGCTACCAACGACTGGAGTAGTATTTGTATGTTGGCAAATTTCCAATGTTTCAGTTAAACAGGTGCTGTGCGGAATAGCTCCCCCCTGCCAGAATCCCCCTTCGCGTAAACGCGCAAGCACTCAATTCTTCATCGATTTACTTGCTCATTGAGATTTCTCATCACGTTAGGCTGCATTTAATTTTTTTTAATGTAATTTTGATTTCACTAGTAATGTCTGCAGTTTTCGGTTTGGCTATTTGTTTCAAGTGTATTAGTCTATAAATAAATCTCTTTGCCAAAAGTCGTCATCTCTCCCGTGTCTTATTCGACTAGTAGTTGTTCTAAAATGTTTATTGCTCGCCTACATGCTAATACCTATTAATGATTAATTGCGGTTGCCTATCCTGAAGTGAAGTTTGTTCTGTAGAAAGTATTTGACTCTGATGTGTGCCACAGAAAGTATTTGATTATAGCCACAATATTAAGGAAATTAGAAGGGGGGGGGTGGGTTCGGCATGGACATTTTCTTGCCTGCCGACCCCCCCCCCCCCCCCACCCCTGCTATCTTGGGACTGCAAGGCCTGCCACACCTCAGAATCATTGTTGATTACATATCATGCCCTCTGATATGTGCCACAGTAAGTGTTAAACTCCAGTCACAAAAGGAAGTGGTTATTTCAGCAATAATAGTTCAGAGCCCTCTACTGTTCCCTCTACCCATCCCTCAATCCCCCATCCCATCGAGCCCTCTACTGTTCCCTCTACTGTTCCCTCTACTGTTCCCTCTACCCATCCCTCAATCCCCCATCCCATCGAGCCCTCTACTGTTCCCTCTACTGTTCCCTCTACTGTTCTCTCTACTGTTCTCTCTACTGTTCCCTCTACTGTTCCCCCTACTGTTCCCTCTACTGTTCCCTCTACTGTTCCCTCTACTGTTCCCTCTACTGTTCCCTCAATCCCCCATCCCATCGAGCCCTCTACTGTTCCCTCTACTGTTCCCTCTACTGTTCCCTCTAATGTTCCCACTACTGTTCCCTCTACTGTTCCCTCTACTGTTCCCTCTACTGTGCCCTCTACTGTTCCCTCTACCCATCCCTCAATCCCCCATCCCATCGAGCCCTCTACTGTTCCCTCTACTGTTCCCCCTACTGTTCCCTCTACTGTTCCCTCTACTGTTCCCTCTACCCATCCCTCAATCCACCATCCCATCGAGCCCTCTACTGTTCCCTCTACTGTTCCCTCTACTGTTCCCTCTACTGTTCCCTCAATCCCCCATCCCATCGAGCCCTCTACTGTTCCTTCTACCCATCCCTCAATCCCCCATCCCATCGAGCCCTCTACTGTTCCCTCTACCCATCCCTCAATCCCCCATCCCATCGAGCCCTCTACTGTTCCCTCTACCCATCCCTCAATCCCCCATCCCATCGAGCCCTCTACTGTTCCCTCTACCCATCCCTCAATCCCCCATCCCATCGAGCCCTCTACTGTTCCCTCTACCCATCCCTCAATCCCATCGTGTTTTTCCCTCTTATGGCTTTACCTACATTTTTTAAAACACTTTTTCTGATAGAATTTTTAAGAATGTGGGTACAGTAGTAATAATAACAATAATAATAACAATAATAAATTAAACATTTGTACTCTGGGCAACTGTATAATAATAGAATAAACAAAACTATGACTGAATGTGACTCCATGAAGAATGCCCTCCCCAATAGGTCCCTTCGCCCTCCATAGGACACCCCCAGCACCCCCCCCCCCCACCATCAGCCCTCCATAGGACACCCCCAGCACCTCCACCATCCCCATCAGCCCTCCATAGGACATCTTCAGCACCTCCACCCCCCCTCCCCCCATCAGCCCTCCATAGGACACCCCCAGCACCTCCACCCCACAAATCACAATAATATATATATATATATATACATAAACATATTCACAGGATACTCAACTTATCTCTTTTCCTACATCAGATGTACAGGTGACATTTCCACCTGGATGACAGCACATAATCAGCAACACAGAGATGATCTTCATCCGAGGGAATGCCTGCCCGTTCTCATTGTTACATCAGATGATCACATGTCATTTACATTCCATCCCTAAGGATTGCCTGCCCGTTCTCATTGTTACATCAGATGATCACATGTCATTTACATTCCATCCCTAAGGATTGCCTGCCCGTTCTCATTGTTACATCAGATGATCACATGTCATTTACATTCCATCCCTAAGGATTGCCTGCCCGTTCTCATTGTTACATCAGATGATCACATGTCATTTACATTCCATCCCTAAGGATTGCCTGCCTGTTCTCAGATGTTAGATAACCCCAGGTAAAACACACATCATTTACATCCCAGCCGTTGTCAGCTCCAGATTTGACTACTTCAACTCCCACCCTGTTCGAGTCCCTGCATTCTCAGATTCCCCTCAGTTATTCAGCTCTATATTGTAATCAATAAAATGCTGTTTTTTTTATGAACATATACGTTCAGATCCTTCCTGAGAGAGAAGGGGTGTAGTATCTTCAGATGGGCGTGTGGTTTTGTCACTAGAGTCAAATACTTTCTGTGGCATACATCAGAGTCAAATACTTTCTATAGAGCAAACTTCATGTCAGGATAGGCAACCGAAATGAATAATTAATGTGTGCGTGTTATATTAAACAGAGGAGGGAGTAAAATGTAGGCAAGCAATAAACATTTCAGAACAACTACTAGTCGAAGAGACGACGCATTTTGGCGAAGAGACGTATTTTAATAGACTAATACACTTGAAACAAATAGCCAAACCGAAAACTGCAGACATTACTAGTGCGACCCCCCCACCTCCCCCCCACCTCCCCCCGCGATCAAACCGCCATAAAAAAATAAAATGAAACGCAGTGATCACGTGATCACTGACAGCTGCCTTGAAGAACACACCTACAATTCTTTCTGCTTCTAAGATCAGTTAAAAAGAGGCTGAACTGACAACGGAGTGAAGAGCATAAAAAAGCAAGTCGCAGCAATGAAGAATTGAGTGCGTAGAATTCTGGCAGGGGGGGCTTTTCTGCACAACACCGGAAGTGAAGGCGGAGCCTCGGCTCTTTTGTCTTGTGATTTTGGGCAGAGAGCCACATGTTGAAATATAACGTCTCAGACCTCTACAATATCAGTAGACTAGACATAAATATTCCCATCTGGTTAACTTCGCCGGATCTCTGTAATCGACAATAACGGAAGAATCTACAATGAATAAGGTAGGTTTATATACATTTAAGACAAGGGGTCTTTGTAGCCAACTTCCTGCTTTTACACAGCACCCGTATAACGATCAAAACAAATGCTATTGGGTAACATACACTATTATTGCGGGTGTAGCGAAATGCTATTGACATTTGTGCTGTTTTTGTACGTGAAAATAATGTATTTGTTATTTTTAAACTCGTTGGGAAGGTTCGTAAGCAACCATTTCACTGTGAAGTCGCATGCTGAAAGTTGGTGGCCATATGCATAAATCGCTCCGCCATTTCCTTGTTGCAAAAAAATATAATAGTTTACCTAATTTCAGTTTTTGACAAAAGAAGCACGCACAGTATAGAGAATCATTGTACCATCTAAACCACTGTGAAATATATTTTCAATAACCAACCATATTGTTTTTTGAAGCTGGTGAACAAAACCAAGTATACAGAACAAAAAATACAAACGCGACATGCAACCATTTAATAGAATTTTACCGAGTTACAGTTCATTTGAGGAAATCTGTCAATTTAAATAAATTCATTAGGCCCTGAGAGAGAGAGACTTTTTACTAGTGTAACGGATGTGAAACGGCTAGCTTTAGTTTCAATCGGTGACGTCACTTGCTCTGAGACCTTGAAGTAGTGGTTCCCCCGCGGCTTTTGTGGAGCGATGGGTAACGATGCTTCGTGGGTGACTGTTGTTGATGTGTGCAGAGGGTCCCTGGTTCGCGCCCGGGTATGGGCGAGGGGACGGTCTAAAGTTATACTGTTACACTAACAGAGGACCTGGTAAACTAGCCTATTCCCTATAATGTTATTAACTATAACCCCAACAGAAATAACTTCAAACCAAATCGTTTGCACTCATGACTACTGCTTTCAATAACCTTTTCAGCCAGTTTACAAGCAAATACTATGTGAATGTATTTTTTATAAATCAGCTAGCAATGTTGCTAACTAGCCTGCTAATGTTCTGTGACTGCATGAGACAGACAGCAGCTATCAACACCAAGCTTACAGCTACATTAAAGTAAACCAATGTTACTGGTATATAGTTATCTAAGCCAGCCAGCTAAAGTTAGCTGCTAGATAAACTAGCCAGCTAACTAGCCTAGCTATCAAAGCCCCCCACCGCACTCTGTTATATCCTATCAAAGCCCCCCCCCCCACACACAGCACTCTGTTATATCCTATCAAAGCCCCCCCCCCCACTCCCCCCCCACAGCACTCTGTTATATCCTATCAAAGCCCCCCCCCACAGCACTCTGTTATATCCTATCAAAGCCCCCCCTCCCCACAGCATTCTGTTATATCCTATCAACCCCCCCACAGCATTCTGTTATATCCTATCAACCCCCCCACAGCACTCTGTTATATCCTATCAAAGCCCCCCCCCCACAGCACTCTGTTATATCCTATCAAAGCCCCCCCCCCCCACAGCACTCTGTTATATCCTATCAAAGCCCCCCCCCCCACAGCACTCTGTTATATCCTATCAAAGCCCCCCCCCCCCCCCCCCCCCACCCACAGCACTGGTTACTAGCAGAATTCCCAATCCCCCAAAGGTTGTAATCGCCTGGTTAATAGAAAAATTTCCAATTCCCCAGAGGTTGTAATCGCCTGGTTAATAGAAAAATTTCCAATGCCCCAGAGGTTGTAATCGCCTGGTTAATAGAAAAATGTCCAATTCCCCAGAGGTTGTAATCGCCTGGTTAATAGAAAAATGTCCAATTCCCCAGAGGTTGTAATCGCCTGGTTAATAGAAAAATGTCCAATTCCCCAGAGGTTGTAATCGCCTGGTTAATAGAAAAATGTCCAATTCCCCAGAGGCTGTAATCGCCTGGTTAATAGAAAAATTCCCAATTCCCCAGAGGTTGTAATCGCCTGGTTAATAGAAAAATTTCCAATTCCCCAGAGGTTGTAATCGCCTGGTTAATAGAAAAATTTCCAATTCCCCAGAGGTTGTAATCGCCTGGTTAATAGCAGAATTCCCAATTCCCCAGAGGTTGTAATCGCCTGGTTAATAGCAGAATTCCCAATTCCCCAGAGGTTGTAATCGCCTGGTTAATAGAAACATTCCCAATTCCCCAGAGGTTGTAATCGCCTGGTTAATAGCAGAATTCCCAATTCCCCAGAGGTTGTAATCGCCTGGTTAATAGAAACATTTCCAATCCCCCAGAGGTTGTAATCGCCTGGTTAATAGAAGAATTCCCAATTCCCCAGAGGTTGTAATCGCCTGGTTAATAGAAGAATTCCCAATTCCCCAGAGGTTGTAATCGCCTGGTTAATAGAAAAATTCCCAATTCCCCAGAGGTTGTAATCGCCTGGTTAATAGAAAAATTCCCAATTCCCCAGAGGTTGTAATCGCCTGGTTAATAGAAACATTCCCAATTCCCCAGAGGTTGTAATCGCCTGGTTAATAGAAAAATGTCCAATTCCCCAGAGGTTGTAATCGCCTGGTTAATAGAAAAATGTCCAATTCCCCAGAGGTTGTAATCGCCTGGTTAATAGAAAAATGTCCAATTCCCCAGAGGTTGTAATCGCCTGGTTAATAGAAACATTTCCAATCCCCCAGAGGTTGTAATCGCCTGGTTAATAGAAACATTTCCAATCCCCCAGAGGTTGTAATCGCCTGGTTAATAGAAACATTTCCAATCCCCCAGAGGTTGTAATCGCCTGGTTAATAGAAACATACCCAATTCCCCAGAGGTTGTAATCGCCTGGTTAATAGAAACATTTCCAATCCCCCAGAGGTTGTAATCGCCTGGTTAATAGAAGAATTCCCAATTCCCCAGAGGTTGTAATCGCCTGGTTAATAGAAAAATTCCCAATTCCCCAGAGGTTGTAATCGCCTGGTTAATAGAAAAATGTCCAATTCCCCAGAGGTTGTAATCGCCTGGTTAATAGAAAAATGTCCAATTCCCCAGAGGTTGTAATCGCCTGGTTAATAGAAACATTTCCAATCCCCCAGAGGTTGTAATCGCCTGGTTAATAGAAACATTCCCAATTCCCCAGAGGTTGTAATCGCCTGGTTAATAGCAGAATTCCCAATTCCCCAGAGGTTGTAATCGCCTGGTTAATAGCAGAATTCCCAATTCCCCAGAGGTTGTAATCGCCTGGTTAATAGAAACATTCCCAATTCCCCAGAGGTTGTAATCGCCTGGTTAATAGAAACATTCCCAATTCCCCAGAGGTTGTAATCGCCTGGTTAATAGCAGAATTCCCAAAGTCCCAGAATTTCTGCAAACGGTTGCTTCATTATGCAGAGAACGTTCTGAAAATCATACAGGCAAATAGCCTTTTATACCTCACATTTGGTCATACCATCTACCATACCCATTATAAATGCCCCTCTTCTCTAACACTGTCAATGCTATTTATAAGTCTACTCCAACACATTACATTGCTTATCATATTTTGCCACATTGTTACATAACCTACTGCAAGCCTAACGGTTTCTCCCCCTCCCTGGGTGGGGAGACGTGTGGTAGGATTAATTTCTGTATTACCAAGAAGAGAGAGACTTAACTCCACACACCAATCAGAGTTATACTTAAACTTACACCTTTTAATAATAATTAAGCTTTGCAATAGCATTTGACTTTCAACAATTCACTATCTCTAATGAATTGTTGAGTGTCAACATAACGCCAACTGAGATCTTTTATAGCAAACCCCCCCCTAGTCGACATGACAAACCACAGATAATAGGAACTGTTCACAAAGGAAGACTTTTACTTGAGAGAGGAAGTGTCCCACGGAGATCTTTTATAGCAAAGATCCACCACCCACCCTAGTCGACATGACAAACCACAGATAATAGGAACTGTTCACAAAGGAAGACTTTTACTTGAGAGAGGAAGTGTCCCATGGTCAGATAGCATTCGCTATCAATTATCGTTCAGTTTGGTCTCTAAGACGAGGTTCTAATCTCATTCCTGGTACTTCATAGTACAAAAAAAACAACTCATCCAATGGCATAGATCAATTGTCAACTCTAGATACTCCCATCTCAAGTAAAACCTCCCTTGACCCCACTCCTGGTCAAGCTCACTGAAGGGAGTGAGCCTCTTAGGTCATACAATATCCCAAGATAAGTGCAACATCAGAGGGGACATACAATGGTTCCAGACACTGCCTCCAGACACTGCCATACACCTCCCCCCCAATAGACAAATGAGGGAGTGACTTGCCCACAGACATAGTAGAGACAAAGTAATTGGTTCCCCATTAATCACGCCATCCATTCACATGGTTTAAGAATAGGTAAAGACACATTCACATGGTTTAAGAATAGGTAAAGACACATTCACATGGTTTAAGAATAGGTAAAGACACATTCACATGGTTTAAGAATAGGTAAAGACACATTCACATGGTTTAAGAATAGGTAAAGACACATTCACATGGTTTAAGAATAGGTAAAGACACATTCACATGGTTTAAGAATAGGTAAAGACACATTCACATGGTTTAAGAATAGGTAAAGACACATTCACATGGTTTAAGAATAGGTAAAGACACATTCACATGGTTTAAGAATAGGTAAAGACACATTCACATGGTTTAAGAATAGCTAAAGACACATTCACATGGTTTAAGAATAGCTAAAGACACATTCACATGAGAAGACAATGTTCCATTCCTGTCCTCTTCCCGTTCTGATATTCTGCATAGCACCAGGGACATGTGAAAGACAAGCCTGACCTCTCCCCTCTCTGGGCCCCAAGAAATACTTATTTTCCACCATAATTTGCAAATAAATTCATTAAAAATCCTACAATGTGATTTTCTGGATTTTTTCCCCCTAATTTTGACTGTCATAGTTGAAGTGTACCTATGATGAAAATTACAGGCCTCTCATCTTTTTAAGTGGGAGAACTTGCACAATTGGTGGCTGACTAAATACTTTTTTGCCCCATTGTGTGTGTGTGTGTGTGTGTGTGTGTGTGTGTGTGTGTATGTATGTATGTATGTATATATATAAGTTGCAAAAAATGTGAAACTGTTTTTGCTTTGTTATTGTGTGTAGATTGAAGAGAGAAAAATAACTATTAAATACATTGTAGAATAAGGTGGTAAATGTAACAACTGTGGTAAAAGTCAAGGGGTCTGAATACTTTCCAAATGCTCTGCATGAAACGCACATGTCTCAGTCATAGTTAGGAGATTAATGCATGGATTGGTAAGATTTTGGCACCGTCATGTTATACTGCCTGGTAACATCTGGTGCATGTATTCCGTGAAACACATTTGCTACAACACAAAATTCCTGTTGCTGTGGGAGTGGACTTACGAGTCTGTTAACTATCTTTATCAGGGGAGTGCAGGACCCTTTCAGGGCCGCAAAACAACAGCTCTGAATTATAGCCCCTCTTTCACGTGACGCTCCGTGCAGAGTAGAATACTAGACAACGTGATGGAACAAAGGAGGCATGTTAAAAGGCTATCGGACGTGTAACTTTTGAAAATGAGCTATAAGCAGAAGCCTACGGCTGGACTGTTATTTGTATGTTGGCCGAAGTCCTCTTTTTCAATCGAACGGCAGTGAAAGTGGAGTCCGTCTCTATTCTCCATTTTCTCTTGTGACTTTACACGCTGACCATACTGACGCGAGCGTTGCAAAAATAAATGTACAACGTGCATGTTATTCAATTATTGCACCCACACTGCTCGCACGCGCCAATGAACGTCAGCGTTGCCATTGTGCGTTTCAGGTAAAATAACAGCTCGAAATGTATCTCACAGGACAAATTAGCTAGCAACTGCATGCTAGCTCATTTAAATTGTCATAAATGTTTAATGCTTTTCGAACCTGTCGACGAAATGATTATAATTGGTTCAGAGTTTGTTTTGATATTTCAACCTGCATGTCGTGATCACTTTTAGTGTGTTGGGGACAAAATACATTTGCGCGCGCGTCCGGTCTGGGCATGGTGTTAGGCAGAGAGTAACGTGTTGGAATGTAACGTTTCGGTCTTCTACCTCCCTAATCTACAAGGTCAGTAGACTAAACATAAACAATTATCATCTGGTTAACTTCTCCTGAACTCTGCAATCGACCACAAACAAAACAAAAGTTTATACAATGAATCAGGTGAGTTTATTTGTTTATTAAATAATGGGGTGAAGCCTCCCTTAACTAGCCTACAGGTTAGGATCAGCGTGCGCTCTCCCAATCCTAACCTTAACTATTAGGGTGGTTTTATATAACGGGGTGAAGCCTCCCTTAACTAGTTAGGATTGGGAGAGCGCACGCTGATCCTAGACCTGTAGTTGAAGGAGGCTTCAGACACCTACTGTAGCATATTATAAGTCTCTGGTATCCCTGACCTAGGGGGGACAACATGAGGTCTGGGGTCTCTGGTATCCCTGACCTAGGGGGGACAACACGAGGTCTGGGGTCTCTGGTATCCCTGACCTAGGGGGGAACAACACGAGGTCTGGGGTCTCTGGTATCCCTGACCTAGGGGGAACAACACGAGGGTCTGGGGTCTCTGGTATCCCTGACCTAGGGGGGAACAACACGAGGGTCTGGGGTCTCTGGTATCCCTGACCTAGGGGGGAACAACACGAGGGTCTGGGGTCTCTGGTATCCCTGACCTAGGGGGGAACAACACGAGGGTCTGGGGTCTCTGGTATCCCTGACCTAGGGGGGAACAACACGAGGGTCTGGGGTCTCTGGTATCCCTGACCTAGGGGGGAACAACACGAGGGTCTGGGGTCTCTGGTATCCCTGACCTAGGGGGGAACAACACGAGGGTCTGGGGTCTCTGGTATCCCTGACCTAGGGGGGACCAACACGAGGGTCTGGGGTCTCTGGTATCCCTGACCTAGGGGGGACAACATGAGGTCTGGGGTCTCTGGTATCCCTGACCTAGGGGGGACAACACGAGGTCTGGGGTCTCTGGTATCCATGACCTAGGGTCTCTGGTATCCTTGACCTAGGGTCTCTGGTATCCCTGACCTAGGGGGGACAACATGAGGTCTGGGGTCTCTGGTATCCCTGACCTAGGAGGGAACAACATGAGGTCTGGGGTCTCTGGTATCCCTGACCTAGTGTCTCTGGTATCCCTGACCTAAGGGGGCAACATTCTCTCCTTCTCTCTTTCTTTCTCTCTCTCGGAGGACCTGAGCCCTAGGACCATGCCCCAGGACTACCTGACATGATGACTCCTTGCTGTCCCCAGTCCACCTGGCCATGCTGCTGCTCCAGTTTCAACTTCCACCTGACTGTGCTGCTGCTCCAGTTTCAACTGTTCTGCCTTATTATTATTCGACCATGCTGGTCATTTATGAACATTTGAACATCTTGGCCATGTTCTGTTATAATCTCCACCCGGCACAGCCAGAAGAGGACTGGCCACCCCACATAGCTGTTGTTGTTGTTGTTGTTGTGTGATTTGGATTGATCCCCTCTACCACACGGAACCCCACTAATCTACTGACGGAGCGCAGGAGGTGGCTAACAACAGACCTCCATCCTATGCTAGCTTGCTACCGATGCCCTGGCTAGCTGTCTAAATCACCAACCAACCTCTCCACTCACCGGACCCTTTTGATCACTCGACTAAGCATGCCTCTCCTTAATGTCAATATGTCTTGTCCATTTCTGTTCTGGTTAGTGTTTATTGGCTTATTTCACTGTAGAGCCTCTAGTCCTGCTCACTATACCTTATCCAACCTATTAGTTCCACCACCCACACATGCAATGACATCTCCTGGTTTCAACGATGTTTCTAGAGACAATATCTCTCTCTTCATCACTCAATACCTAGGTTTACCTCCACTGTATTCACATCCTACCATACATTTGTCTGTACATTATACCTTGATGCTATTTTATCGCCCCCAGAAACCTCCTTTTACTCTATGTTCCAGACGTTCTAGACGACCAATTCTCATAGCTTTTAGCCGTACCCTTATTCTACTCCTCCTATGTTCCTCTGGCGATGTAGAGGTGAATCCAGGCCCTGCAGTGCCTAGCTCCACTCCTATTCCCCAGGCGCTCTCTTTTGACAACTTCTGTAACCGTAATAGCCTTGGTTTCATGCATGTTAACATTAGAAGCCTCCTCCCTAAGTTTGTTCTATTCACTGCTTTAGCACACTCTGCCAACCCGGATGTTCTAGCTGTGTCTGAATCCTGGCTTAGGAAGACCACCAAAAACTCAGACATTTTAATTCCAAACTACAACATTTTCAGACAAGATAGAACTGCCAAAGGGGGCGGTGTTGCAATCTACTGCAAAGATAGCCTGCAGAGTTCTGTCCTACTATCCAGGTCTGTACCCAAACAATTTGAACTTCTACTTTTAAAAATCCACCTCTCTAAAAACAAGTCTCTCACCGTTGCCGCCTGCTATAGACCACCCTCTGCCCCCAGCTGTGCTCTGGACACCATATGTGAACTGATTGCCCCCCATCTATCTTCAGAGTTCGTGCTGCTAGGCGACCTAAACTGGAACATGCTTAACACCCCAGCCATCCTACAATCTAAACTAGATGCCCTCAATCTCACACAAATAATCAATGAACCTACCAGGTACCTCCCCAAAACCTTAAACACGGGCACCCTCATAGATATCATCCTAACCAACTTCCCCTCTAAATACACCTCTGCTGTCTTCAACCAAGATCTCAGCGATCACTGCCTCATTGCCTGCATCCGTAATGGGTCAGCGGTCAAACGACCTCCACTCATCACTGTAAAACGCTCCCTGAAACACTTCTGCGAGCAGGCCTTTCTAATCGACCTGGCCGGGGTATCCTGGAAGGATATTGATCTCATCCCGTCAGTAGAGGATGCCTGGATATTTTTTTTAAATGCCTTCCTAACCATCTTAAATAAACATGCCCCATTTAAGAAATTTAGAACCAGGAACAGATATAGCCCTTGGTTCTCCCCAGACCTGACTGCCCTTAACCAACACAAAAACATCCTATGGCGTCCTGCATTAGCATCGAACAGCCCCCGTGATATGCAGCTGTTCAGGGAAGCTAGAAATCATTATACACAGGCAGTTAGAAAAGCCAAGGCTAGCTTTTTCAAGCAGAAATTTGCTTCCTGCAACACTAACTCAAAAAAGTTCTGGGACACTGTAAAGTCCATGGAGAATAAGAACACCTCCTCCCAGCTGCCCACTGCACTGAAGATAGGAAACACTGTCACCACTGATAAATCCACCATAATTGAGAATTTCAATAAGCATTTTTCTACGGCTGGCCATGCTTTCCACCTGGCTACTCCTACCCCGGACAACAGCACTGCACCCCCAACAGCAACTCGCCCAAGCCTTCCCCATTTCTCCTTCTCCCAAATCCATTCAGCTGATGTTCTGAAAGAGCTGCAAAATCTGGACCCCTACAAATCAGCCGGGCTAGACAATCTGGACCCTTTCTTTCTAAAATTATCTGCCGAAATTGTTGCCACCCCTATTACTAGCCTGTTCAACCTCTCTTTCGTGTCGTCTGAGATTCCCAAAGATTGGAAAGCAGCTGCGGTCATCCCCCTCTTCAAAGGGGGGGACACTCTTGACCCAAACTGCTACAGACCTATATCTATCCTACCGTGCCTTTCTAAGGTCTTCGAAAGCCAAGTCAACAAACAGATTACCGACCATTTCGAATCTCACCATACCTTCTCTGCTATGCAATCTGGTTTCAGAGCTGGTCATGGGTGCACCTCAGCCACGCTCAAGGTCCTAAACGATATCTTAACCGCCATCGATAAGAAACATTACTGTGCAGCCGTATTCATTGATCTGGCCAATGCTTTCGACTCTGTCAATCACCATATCCTCATCGGCAGACTCGACAGCCTTGGTTTCTCAAATGATTGCCTCGCCTGGTTCACCAACTACTTCTCTGATAGAATTCAGTGTGTCAAATCGGAGGGTCTGCTGTCCGGACCTCTGGCAGTCTCTATGGGGGTGCCACAGGGTTCAATTCTTGGACCGACTCTCTTCTCTGTATACATCAATGAGGTCGCTCTTGCTGCTGGTGAGTCCCTGATCCACCTCTACGCAGACGACACCATTCTGTATACTTCCGGCCCTTCTTTGGACACTGTGTTAACAACCCTCCAGGCAAGCTTCAATGCCATACAACTCTCCTTCCGTGGCCTCCAATTGCTCTTAAATACAAGTAAAACTAAATGCATGCTCTTCAACCGATCGCTACCTGCACCTACCCGCCTGTCCAACATCACTACTCTGGACGGCTCTGACTTAGAATACGTGGACAACTACAAATACTTAGGTGTCTGGTTAGATTGTAAACTCTCCTTCCAGACCCATATCAAACATCTCCAATCCAAAGTTAAATCTAGAATTGGCTTCCTATTTCGCAACAAAGCATCCTTCACTCATGCTGCCAAACATACCCTTGTAAAACTGACCATCCTACCAATCCTCGACTTTGGCGATGTCATTTACAAAATAGCCTCCAATACCCTACTCAACAAATTGGATGCAGTCTATCACAGTGCAATCCGTTTTATCACCAAAGCCCCATATACTACCCACCATTGCGACCTGTACGCTCTTGTTGGCTGGCCCTCGCTTCATACTCGTCGCCAAACCCACTGGCTCCATGTCATCTACAAGACCCTGCTAGGTAAAGTCCCCCCTTATCTCCGCTCGCTGGTCACCATAGCATCTCCCACCTGTAGCACACGCTCCAGCAGGTATATCTCTCTAGTCACCCCCAAAACCAATTCTTTCTTTGGCCGCCTCTCCTTCCAGTTCTCTGCTGCCAATGACTGGAACGAACTACAAAAATCTCTGAAACTGGAAACACTTATCTCCCTCACTAGCTTTAAGCACCAACTGTCAGAGCAGCTCACAGATTACTGCACCTGTACATAGCCCACCTATAATTTAGCCCAAACAACTACCTCTTTCCCAACTGTATTTAATTTTAATTTATTTATTTATTTTGCTCCTTTGCACCCCATTATTTTTTTTATTTCTACTTTGCACATTCTTCCATTGCAAAACTACCATTCCAGTATTTTACTTGCTATATTGTATTTACTTTGCCATCATGGCCTTTTTTTGCCTTTACCTCCCTTCTCACCTCATTTGCTCACATTGTATATAGACTTGTTTATACTGCATTATTGACTGTATGTTTGTTTTTACTCCATGTGTAACTCTGTGTCGTTTTATCTGTCGAACTGCTTTGCTTTATCTTGGCCAGGTCGCAATTGTAAATGAGAACTTGTTCTCAACTTGCCTACCTGGTTAAATAAAGGTAAAATAAAAAAATAAAATAAAAATAGCCTGGTTCCTCTCTAGGTTTCTTCCTAGGTATTGGCCTTTCTAGGGAGTTTTTCCTAGCCACCGTGCTTCTACACCTGCATTGCTTGCTGTTTGGGGTTTTAGGCTGGGTTTCTGTACAGCACTTTGAGATATCAGCTGATGTACGAAGGGCTATATAAATAAATTTGATTTGATTTGAACATGAGGTCTGGGGTCTCTGGTATCCCTGACCTAGGGGGAACAACACGAGGTCTGGTGTCTCTGGTATCCCTAACCTAGGGGGAACAACACGAGGTCTGGGGTCTCTGGTATCCCTGACCTAGGGGGGAACAACACGAGGTCTGGGGTCTCTGGTATCCCTGACCTAGGGGGGAACAACACGAGGTCTGGGGTCTCTGGTATCCCTGACCTAGGGGGGACCTACACGAGGTCTGGGGTCTCTGGTATCCCTGACCTAGGGGGGACAACACGAGGTCTGGGGTCTCTGGTATCCCTGACCTAGGGGGGACAACACGAGGGTCTGGGGTCTCTGGTATCCCTGACCTAGGGGGGACAACACGAGGGTCTGGGGTCTCTGGTATCCCTGACCTAGTGTCTCTGGTATCTCTGACCTAAGGGGGCAACATTCTCTCCTTCTCTCTTTCTTTCTCTCTCTCGGAGGACCTGAGCCCTAGGACCATGCCCCAGGACTACCTGACATGATGACTCCTTGCTGTCCCCAGTCCACCTGACCATGCTGCTGCTCCAGTTTCAACTTCCACCTGACTGTGCTGCTGCTCCAGTTTCAACTGTTCTGCCTTATTATTTGACCATGCTGGTCATTTATGAACATTTGAACATCTTGGCCATGTTCTGTTATAATCTCTGGGGTCTCTGAATCTCTGGGGTCTCCGAATGTAAGCAGAATCCATTTGAGTGTACAGAGCTGGGTCAACATGGAGTTGATCACCTAGACATGTAAAAGCAGAACGTAAAACGAAAATGTGTACCTTTTTTAATCTAGGCACCAAAAGCCATGTATCTGTAATAAGATGTGTTTGTACTAATCAAGTATTATGAAAGCACCTATATTAGGAAAGTATTTTATGCAATAAATATATTATTGTATTAATATCATGGCGCCGCTACCAATACAATCTAGACTGAGCGAAGATCAGTCAGGTCTCAGAGTAGATCATCATTGTGTTTTACCCTTCAGTGTTCTAACATGAGATCAGATCTCAGATTAGATCATCATTGTGTTCTAACATGAGATCAGATCTCAGATTAGATCATCATTGTGTTTTACCCTTCAGTGTTGTAACATGAGATCAGATCTAAGATTAGATCATCATTGTGTTTTATCCTTCAGTGTTGTAACATGAGATCAGATCATCATTGTGTACTAACATGAGATCAGATCTAAGATTAGATCATCATTGTGTTTTATCCTTTCAGTGTTCTAACATGAGATCAGATCTCAGATTAGATCATCATTGTGTTTTACACTTTAGTGTTCTAACATGAGATCAGATCTAAGATTAGATCGTTGTGTTTTACCCTTCAGTGTTCTAACATGAGAACTTCACTACCCTCTTTTTCGGATTTACAGGAAACACCTATCCCACCCCCCTCCTCCCTCTCCCTCCGACCCTCCTCCCCCTTCACCCTCCCGGGGGCCCCAGGTCGTGCCTCTCCCGGTAGTGCCTTACTGCAGGGTATGAAGAGGTTGTCTGTGCTGTTGGTGGACTGCAGGAAAACAACAGGGCTGAGTGGGTTTATGTTCTTACATACATTTATTTTGGGACACTCCCTAGATGTTCTTAATTGCCATTCAATATAACGGTCTGTCGTTGTTTCACAGGGGGCAGCCATAACCGTCGCTCTCTCAGAAGAGTCATATCTGGGGAGGCTAACGAACATGATGCTGACGGGGCAGAGAACAGTCTCTCCAGATCAGAACACCTCAAACACCAGCAGAGAGTGGCAGGGAAGAAACCTCACCGCTGCTCATACTGTGGAAAGAGTTTCACCTCTTCGTCAAACCTTAAAACACACCAGAGAATTCATACTGGAGAGAAACCGTTTCACTGCACAGACTGTGGGAAGAGTTTTGTTCAATTAGGCAACCTGAAAATTCATCTGCGGACACACACACAAGAGAAGCCTTACCACTGCTCTGTCTGTGAGAAGAGCTTTTCAACATCACATGGTAATAAAGTGCACCAGAGAACGCACACGGGAGAGAAGCCTTACCACTGCTCTGACTGTGGGAAGAGTTTTGCTCATTCAAGAAATCTGATAAAGCACCAGCGCATACACACAGGAGAGAAACCTTACAGCTGTGATCAATGTGGGAAGAGATTTACTAGCTCAAATGACCTGATACTACACCATAGAATACACACTGGAGAGAAACCTTACCACTGTTTGGACTGTGGGAAGAGTTTTACTCAGGCAAGCAACCTGAAAACACACCAGCGCAGACACCTGGGCCAGAAGCTTCACCACTGTTCAGATTGTGGAAGTAACTTTTCAACATCAAGGGGTTTAGAGCTGCACCAGCGAACACACACCGGTGTGAAACCTTACTACTGCTTCAGCTGTAGTAAAAGTTTTGCTAGATTAGACGGACTGACAGTGCACCAGCGAACACACACAGGTGAGAAGCCTTTTAGCTGTGATCAGTGTGGGAAGAGATTTGCTCAGTCAGCACACTTGACTGTACACCAGAGAACACACACTGGAGAGAAACCATACCACTGCTCAGACTGTGGAATAAGCTTTATTAATTCAAGTCACCTTAAGGTACATCAGAGAGTACACACAGGAGAGAAGCCTTATAACTGTGATGTATGTGGCAAAAGTTTTGTTGCATCAGGAAGTCTGGCTTCACACCTTCGAACCCACACAGGAGAGAAGCCTTACCATTGTACCGACTGTGGGACAAGCTTTGGCAAGTCAGGCCATTTAAAAGTGCACCAGAGAACACACACAGGAGAGAAGCCTTACCATTGTGCCGACTGTGGGAAAAGCTTTGCTGAGCCAGGCGGTTTAAAGTCACACCGGAGAACACACACAGGAGAGAAGCCTTACCACTGCTCTGACTGCGGAATGGGCTTAACCACTTCAGGTGGACTTAAAATACACCGGAGAACACACACAGGAGAAAAACCATTCCACTGCTCTGACTGTGGGAAAAGATTTAATCAGTCTGGGCAGTTGGTTTTACACCAGCGAATACACACTGGCGAAAAGCCTTACCACTGCTCAGACTGTGGGCTGAGTTGTACTTCTTCAGGGGATTTAAAAGTGCACCTGCGAACACACACTGGAGAGAAGCCTTTTGGCTGTGATCAGTGTGGGAAGAGGTTCGCTCAGTCAGGAAGCCTGGCTGGACACAAGAGAACACACACTGGAGAGAAGCCTTTTGGCTGTGATCGGTGTGGGAAGAGGTTCAGTCAGTCAGGAACCCTGGCTGGACACAAGAGGAAACACCACACTGGTGGGTAACCTTTCCATTTCTTTTATTCTTTTATAGCTGAAACCAGTTAATGGTAGACTATCGGAGAGAAGCCGTGCAGGGTGAGCTTTCTTAATGTCGCCATGCTTGGTGTAACAAGGGAACTTTAAATAACTGTCCATTTAATTACAATATTTTTAATTTATTTAACTAGGCAAGTCAGTTAAGAACAAATTCTTATTTTCAATGACAGCCTAGGAACAGTGGGTTAACTGCCTGTTCAGGGGCAGAACGACAGATTTGTACCTTGTCAGCTCGGGGGTTTGAACTTGCAATCTTCCGGCTACTAGTCCAACACTCTAACCACTAGGCTACTCTGCCGCCCCAATATGAGTGAAAAAGTCTGTGTTTGAATGGTTTGGGCGTATACCGGTCATTAAAATGATTCATGACATGTTAACAGTGCATTGGTCAGCTCCGAGAAAGCAGGGAGGCAGCTCCTCCCTGCAAGTTTCAGGCAAGTCTGTCCTTAGGGATAAGGCAAGGGTCCGTTTTGAAAATGTTCAACCCTGTCTACCATCCAACTCACCATGGTCAACCCTGTCTACCATCCAACTCACCATGGTCAACCCTGTCTACCATCCAACTCACCATGGTCAACCCTGTCTACCATCCAACTCATCATGGTCAACCCTGTCTACCATCCAACTCACCATGGTCATCCCTGTCTACCATCCAACTCACCATGGTCAACCCTGTCTACCATCCAACTCACCATGGTCAACCCTGTCTACCATCCAACTCACCATGGTCAACCCTGTCTACCATCCAACTCACCATGGTCAACCCTGTCTACCATCCAACTCACCATGGTCAACCGTGTCTACCATCCAACTCACCATGGTCAACCGTGTCTACCATCCAACTCACCATGGTCAACCCTGTCTACCATCCAACTCACCATGGTCATCCCTGTCTACCATCCAACTCACCATGGTCAACCCTGTCTACCATCCAACTCACCATGGTCAACCCTGTCTACCATCCAACTCACCATGGTCAACCCTGTCTACCATCCAACTCACCATGGTCAACCGTGTCTACCATCCAACTCACCATGGTCAATCCTGTCTACCATCCAACTCACCATGGTCAACCCTGTCTACCATCCAACTCACCATGGTCAACCCTGTCCACCATCCAACTCCCCATGGTCATCCCTGTCTACCATCCAACTCACCATGGTCAACCCTGTCTACCATCCAACTCACCATGGTCAACCCTGTCTACCATCCAACTCACCATCACCATGGTCAACCCTGTCTACCATCCAACTCACCATGGTCAACCGTGTCTACCATCCAACTCACCATGGTCAACCGTGTCTACCATCCAACTCTCATGGTCAACCCTGTCTACCATCCAACTCACCATGGTCAACCCTGTCTACCATCCAACTCACCATGGTCAACCCTGTCTACCATCCAACTCACCATGGTCAACCCTGTCTACCATCCAACTCACCATGGTCATCCCTGTCCACCATCCAACTCTCCATGGTCAACCCTGTCCACCATCCAACTCACCATCACCATGATCAAGCCTGTCCACCATCCACCATCACCATGGTCAACCCTGTCTACCCTCCAACTCACCATCACCATGGTCAATCCTGTCTACCATCCAACTCACCATCACCATGGTCGACCCTGTCTACCCTCCAACTCACCATTATTAACCCTGTCTACCATCCATCTCGCCATTATTAACCCTGTCCACCATCCATCTCACCATTATTAACCCTGTCTACCCTCCAACTCACCATTATTAACCCTGTCCACCATCCATCTCACCATTATTAACCCTGTCTACCCTCCAACTCACCATTATTAACCCTGTCCACCATCCAACTCACCATTATTAACCCTGTCTACCCTCCAACTCACCATTATTAACCCTGTCCACCCTCCAACTCACCATTATTAACCCTGTCCACCCTCCAACTCACCATTATTAACCCTGTCTACCCTCCAACTCACCATTATTAACCCTGTCCACCATCCAACTCACCATTATTAACCCTGTCTACCCTCCAACTCACCATTATTAACCCTGTCCACCCTCCAACTCACCATTATTAACCCTGTCTACCCTCCAACTCACCATTATTAACCCTGTCTACCCTCCAACTCACCATTATTAACCCTGTCTACCCTCCAACTCACCATTATTAACCCTGTCTACCCTCCAACTCACCATTATTAACCCTGTCTACCCTCCAACTCACCATTATTAACCCTGTCTACCCTCCAACTCACCATTATTAACCCTGTCTACCCTCCAACTCACCATTATTAACCCTGTCTACCCTCCAACTCACTATTATTAACCCTGTCCACCCTCCAACTCACTATTATTAACCCTGTCCACATCAGAATATATGTTCTCTTCTTCTTTCCTTCTCTTCATGTTTTACCTGTCAGTGAGACAGTCTTTGATATAGCCGTGTCCTTCTCTTGTCTGTATACTGCAGTTCATACTTTACCTGTCAGTGAGACAGTCTTTGATAATAGCCATGTGTATGAGTGTTAATGGAATTTATGTTTAAATTAATTATTAGAATATTCCACCCTGAAACCTTTTTTAATTGTATGAAATTGATTAGAATCATAAAATTATTATTAATGATGTGTGTAGTTTGTCAGTAAAAGCATAATTAATGATGTTTGTAGTTTTTGTCAGAATTAGAGTAAAACAATATATCTGTACAATATATGTTTATAGTATCTTAAAACACAGACTGTCTGAGCAAAATTCGTTGCCGACCTTGCTAGGGGCCTCTGAGAGATTTGGGAGAGGGCGGGGAGTACTTCTCAAGTCCCTCCTAATCTTGAGGGAGGACAGGGAGTGCTTCCCACAGTCTCCCTAATCTTGAGGGAGGACAAGGAGTGCTTCCCACGGTCTCCCTAATCTTGAGGGAGGACAGGGAGTGCTTCCTACGGTCTCCCTAATCTTGAGGGAGGACAAGGAGTGCTTCCCAAGGTCTCCCTAATCTTTGTCGGCTGGGTGGTGATACAGTATGTGCGTATTATACCTACTGTTTGTGTTTGAATGTAAGTGCGTAAGGAGCCAGTATAATATGAATGGTTTTGTGCAACGGACTAGCGCTCTCGTGAATAAACATTTTGACTATCATAGCTGGGCCTCCGTCTGTTTCATTCAACCAGAATCTTACAAATTCTGGGTTGCAGACTGAGTAGTTTAATTGAAGTGGTTTATGAACATTGAGAACATAATTCTCGCAACAATGAGACAGCCTAACCAATCACAAAAAAGCATTGATATAACCATGTTTATGAGACAGCCTAACCAATCACAATAAAGCATTGATATAACCATGTTTATGAGACAGCCTAACCAATCACAATAAAGCATTGATATAACCATGTTTATGAGACAGCCTAACCAAATTGAAGAAGGTTAATTGAATGTTTTAAAGTATGGGACAAGAGGTCTGCCCTTCTCGCTCCTTCCTCATTGTAAATGCATCTCTAACTGGTTCCATCTCCACTATATTGCAACAAAGAGCCAGGAGATGAGATGTTGCTAAACAACCAGTTTAGTAAATCAAGCTTAGAGCCAGGAGATGAGATGTTGCTAACAACCAGTTTAGTAAATAAATCTTAGAGCCAGGAGATTAGAGATGTTGCTAAACAACAAGTTTAGTAAATAAAGCTTTGAGCCAGGAGATTAAAGATGTTGCTAACAACCAGTTTAGTAAATAAATCTTAGAGCCAGGAGGTTAGAGATGTTGCTAAACAACCAGTTTAGTAAATAAAGCTTAGAGCCAGGAGATGAGATGTTGCTAAACAACCAGTTTAGTAAATCAAGCTTAGAGCCAGGAGATGAGATGTTGCTAAACAACCAGTTTAGTAAATAAATCTTAGAGCCAGGAGGTTAGAGATGCTGCTAAACAACCAGTTTAGTAAATAAAGCTTAGAGCCAGGAGATGAGATGTTGCTAAACAACCAGTTTAGTAAATCAAGCTTAGAGCCAGGAGATGAGATGTTGCTAAACAACCAGATTAGTAAATCAAGTTTAGAGCCAGGAGATGAGATGTTGCTAAACAACCAGATTAGTAAATCAAGTTTAGAGCCAGGAGATGAGATGTTGCTAAACAACCAGTTTAGTAAATCAAGCTTAGAGCCAGGAGATGAGATGTTGCTAAACAACCAGATTAGTAAATCAAGCTTAGAGCCAGGAGATGAGATGCTGCTAAACAACCAGTTTAGTAAATCAAGCTTAGAGCCAGGAGATGAGATGTTGCTAAACAACCAGTTTAGTAAATCAAGCTTAGAGCAAAGAGATGAGATGCTGCTAAACAACCAGTTTAGTAAATCAAGCTTAGAGCCAGGAGATGAGATGCTGCTAAACAACCAGTTTAGTAAATCAAGCTTAGAGCCAGGAGATGAGATGCTGCTAAACAACCACCTTAGTAAATACAGCTTTGAGCCAGGAGATTAGAGACGTTGCTAAACAACCAGTTTAGTAAATAAAGCTTAGAGCCAGGAGGTTAGAGAGAGACAACCAGGGTAGTAAAACTTGGTTTGGATGAAAAGCTAAAACCATAAAACTATCCCTTTAAGACAAGTGATCATATTTGATTGTTCACTTTTCTGTCATCTTAGATTGTTTGTGTAGTTTGACATTTCTGGCCATTGGCTGATTTTTCTAACACTCCCAGTTACCTTAAACATTAAAAACACTCCCAGTTACCTTAAACATTAAAAACACTCCCAGTTACCTTAAACATTAAAAACACTCCCAGTTACCTTAAACATTAAAAACACTCCCAGTTATCTTAAACATTAAAAACACTCCCAGTTACCTTAAACATTAAAAACACTCCCAGTTACCTTAAACATTAAAAACACTCCCAGTTACCTTAAACATTAAAAACACTCCCAGTTACCTTAAACATTAAAAACACTTCCAGTTGATATGAGACATATTGACATGTGAAGACATGTAGAAAAATAATGTGGACATATAACTGTGATAATAATATAAAATTGACAACTGTCAATGGAGTTTGCAGCCTTACCCGTTTCTCAGTCGATTCTGTTGAGACTGTATCATGGCCTTCATGTCCATCCATCTAACACAGCAGACAGAAACTCTGGTGATCGCTAGGAAACCTTCTAGCAGCCCTTTATACAGCCTTACCCGTTTCTCAGTCGATTCTGTTGAGACTGAATCATGGCCTTCATGTCCATCCATCTAACACAGCAGACAGAAACTCTGGTGATCGCTAGGAAACCTTCTAGCAGCCCTTTATACAGCCTTACCCGTTTCTCAGTCGATTCTGTTGAGACTGTATCATGGCCTTCATGTCCATCCATCTAACACAGCAGACAGAAACTCTGGTGATCGCTAGGAAACCTTCTAGCAGCCCTTTATACAGCCTTACCCGTTTCTCAGTCGATTCTGTTGAGACTGTATCATGGCCTTCATGTCCATCCATCTAACACAGCAGACAGAAACTCTGGTGATCGCTAGGAAACCTTCTAGCAGCCCTTTATACAGCCTTACCCGTTTCTCAGTCGATTCTGTTGAGACTGTATCATGGCCTTCATGTCCATCCATCTAACACAGCAGACAGAAACTCTGGTGATCGCTAGGAAACCTTCTAGCAGCCCTTTATACAGCCTTACCCGTTTCTCAGTCGATTCTGTTGAGACTGTATCATGGCCTTCATGTCCATCCATCTAACACAGCAGACAGAAACTCTGGTGATCGCTAGGAAACCTTCTAGCAGCCCTTTATACAGCCTTACCCGTTTCTCAGTCGATTCTGTTGAGACTGTATCATGGCCTTCATGTCCATCCATCTAACACAGCAGACAGAAACTCTGGTGATCGCTAGGAAACCTTCTAGCAGCCCTTTATACAGCCTTACCCGTTTCTCAGTCGATTCTGTTGAGACTGTATCATGGCCTTCATGTCCATCCATCTAACACAGCAGACAGAAACTCTGGTGATCGCTAGGAAACCTTCTAGCAGCCCTTTATACAGCCTTACACGTTTCTCAGTCGATTCTGTTGAGACTGTATCATGGCCTTCATGTCCATCCATCTAACACAGCAGACAGAAACTCTGGTGATCGCTAGGAAACCTTCTAGCAGCCCTTTATACAGCCTTACCCGTTTCTCAGTCGATTCTGTTGAGACTGTATCATGGCCTTCATGTCCATCCATCTAACACAGCAGACAGAAACTCTGGTGATCGCTAGGAAACCTTCTAGCAGCCCTTTATACAGCCTTACCCGTTTCTCAGTCGATTCTGTTGAGACTGTATCATGGCCTTCATGTCCATCCATCTAACACAGCAGACAGAAACTCTGGTGATCGCTAGGAAACCTTCTAGCAGCCCTTTATACAGCCTTACCCGTTTCTCAGTCGATTCTGTTGAGACTGTATCATGGCCTTCATGTCCATCCATCTAACACAGCAGACAGAAACTCTGGTGATCGCTAGGAAACCTTCTAGCAGCCCTTTATACAGCCTTACCCGTTTCTCAGTCGATTCTGTTGAGACTGTATCATGGCCTTCATGTCCATCCATCTAACACAGCAGACAGAAACTCTGGTGATCGCTAGGAAACCTTCTAGCAGCCCTTTATACAGCCTTACCCGTTTCTCAGTCGATTCTGTTGAGACTGTATCATGGCCTTCATGTCCATCCATCTAACACAGCAGACAGAAACTCTGGTGATCGCTAGGAAACCTTCTAGCAGCCCTTTATACAGCCTTACCCGTTTCTCAGTCGATTCTGTTGAGACTGTATCATGGCCTTCATGTCCATCCATCTAACACAGCAGACAGAAACTCTGGTGATCGCTAGGAAACCTTCTAGCAGCCCTTTATACAGCCTTACCCGTTTCTCAGTCGATTCTGTTGAGACTGTATCATGGCCTTCATGTCCATCCATCTAACACAGCAGACAGAAACTCTGGTGATCGCTAGGAAACCTTCTAGCAGCCCTTTATACAGCCTTACCCGTTTCTCAGTCGATTCTGTTGAGACTGTATCATGGCCTTCATGTCCATCCATCTAACACAGCAGACAGAAACTCTGGTGATCGCTAGGAAACCTTCTAGCAGCCCTTTATACAGCCTTACCCGTTTCTCAGTCGATTCTGTTGAGACTGTATCATGGCCTTCATGTCCATCCATCTAACACAGCAGACAGAAACTCTGGTGATCGCTAGGAAACCTTCTAGCAGCCCTTTATACAGCCTTACCTGTTTCTCAGTCGATTCTGTTGAGACTGTATCATGGCCTTCATGTCCATCCATCTAACACAGCAGACAGAAACTCTGGTGATCGCTAGGAAACCTTCTAGCAGCCCTTTATACAGCCTTACCCGTTTCTCAGTCGATTCTGTTGAGACTGTATCATGGCCTTCATGTCCATCCATCTAACACAGCAGACAGAAACTCTGGTGATCGCTAGGAAACCTTCTAGCAGCCCTTTATACAGCCTTACCAGTTTCTCAGTCGATTCTGTTGAGACTGTATCATGGCCTTCATGTCCATCCATCTAACACAGCAGACAGAAACTCTGGTGATCGCTAGGAAACCTTCTAGCAGCCCTTTATACAGCCTTACCCGTTTCTCAGTCGATTCTGTTGAGACTGTATCATGGCCTTCATGTCCATCCATCTAACACAGCAGACAGAAACTCTGGTGATCGCTAGGAAACCTTCTAGCAGCCCTTTATACAGCCTTACCCGTTTCTCAGTCGATTCTGTTGAGACTGTATCATGGCCTTCATGTCCATCCATCTAACACAGCAGACAGAAACTCTGGTGATCGCTAGGAAACCTTCTAGCAGCCCTTTATGCAGCCTTACCCGTTTCTCAGTCGATTCTGTTGAGACTGTATCATGGCCTTCATGTCCATCCATCTAACACAGCAGACAGAAACTCTGGTGATCGCTAGGAAACCTTCTAGCAGCCCTTTATACAGCCTTACCCGTTTCTCAGTCGATTCTGTTGAGACTGTATCATGGCCTTCATGTCCATCCATCTAACACAGCAGACAGAAACTCTGGTGATCGCTAGGAAACCTTCTAGCAGCCCTTTATACAGCCTTACCTGTTTCTCAGTCGATTCTGTTGAGACTGTATCATGGCCTTCATGTCCATCCATCTAACACAGCAGACAGAAACTCTGGTGATCGCTAGGAAACCTTCTAGCAGCCCTTTATACAGCCTTACCTGTTTCTCAGTCGATTCTGTTGAGACTGTATCATGGCCTTCATGTCCATCCATCTAACACAGCAGACAGAAACTCTGGTGATCGCTAGGAAACCTTCTAGCAGCCCTTTATACAGCCTTACCTGTTTCTCAGTCGATTCTGTTGAGACTGTATCATGGCCTTCATGTCCATCCATCTAACACAGCAGACAGAAACTCTGGTGATCGCTAGGAAACCTTCTAGCAGCCCTTTATACAGCCTTACCCGTTTCTCAGTCGATTCTGTTGAGACTGTATCATGGCCTTCATGTCCATCCATCTAACACAGCAGACAGAAACTCTGGTGATCGCTAGGAAACCTTCTAGCAGCCCTTTATACAGCCTTACCCGTTTCTCAGTCGATTCTGTTGAGACTGTATCATGGCCTTCATGTCCATCCATCTAACACAGCAGACAGAAACTCTGGTGATCGCTAGGAAACCTTCTAGCAGCCCTTTATACAGCCTTACCCGTTTCTCAGTCGATTCTGTTGAGACTGTATCATGGCCTTCATGTCCATCCATCTAACACAGCAGACAGAAACTCTGGTGATCGCTAGGAAACCTTCTAGCAGCCCTTTATACAGCCTTACCCGTTTCTCAGTCGATTCTGTTGAGACTGTATCATGGCCTTCATGTCCATCCATCTAACACAGCAGACAGAAACTCTGGTGATCGCTAGGAAACCTTCTAGCAGCCCTTTATACAGCCTTACCTGTTTCTCAGTCGATTCTGTTGAGACTGTATCATGGCCTTCATGTCCATCCATCTAACACAGCAGACAGAAACTCTGGTGATCGCTAGGAAACCTTCTAGCAGCCCTTTATACAGCCTTACCCGTTTCTCAGTCGATTCTGTTGAGACTGTATCATGGCCTTCATGTCCATCCATCTACCACAGCAGACAGAAACTCTGGTGATCGCTAGGAAACCTTCTAGCAGCCCTTTATACAGCCTTACCTGTTTCTCAGTCGATTCTGTTGAGACTGTATCATGGCCTTCATGTCCATCCATCTAACACAGCAGACAGAAACTCTGGTGATCGCTAGGAAACCTTCTAGCAGCCCTTTATACAGCCTTACCCGTTTCTCAGTCGATTCTGTTGAGACTGTATCATGGCCTTCATGTCCATCCATCTAACACAGCAGACAGAAACTCTGGTGATCGCTAGGAAACCTTCTAGCAGCCCTTTATACAGCCTTACCCG
This sequence comes from Oncorhynchus kisutch, assembly GCF_002021735.2. NCBI lineage: Eukaryota > Metazoa > Chordata > Actinopteri > Salmoniformes > Salmonidae > Oncorhynchus > Oncorhynchus kisutch. The sequence goes on along the minus strand of NW_022261978.1, from coordinate 10,607,355 downwards.
TTTCTCAGTCGATTCTGTTGAGACTGTATCATGGCCTTCATGTCCATCCATCTAACACAGCAGACAGAAACTCTGGTGATCGCTAGGAAACCTTCTAGCAGCCCTTTATACAGCCTTACCCGTTTCTCAGTCGATTCTGTTGAGACTGTATCATGGCCTTCATGTCCATCCATCTAACACAGCAGACAGAAACTCTGGTGATCGCTAGGAAACCTTCTAGCAGCCCTTTATACAGCCTTACCCGTTTCTCAGTCGATTCTGTTGAGACTGTATCATGGCCTTCATGTCCATCCATCTAACACAGCAGACAGAAACTCTGGTGATCGCTAGGAAACCTTCTAGCAGCCCTTTATGCAGCCTTACCCGTTTCTCAGTCGATTCTGTTGAGACTGTATCATGGCCTTCATGTCCATCCATCTAACACAGCAGACAGAAACTCTGGTGATCGCTAGGAAACCTTCTAGCAGCCCTTTATACAGCCTTACCCGTTTCTCAGTCGATTCTGTTGAGACTGTATCATGGCCTTCATGTCCATCCATCTAACACAGCAGACAGAAACTCTGGTGATCGCTAGGAAACCTTCTAGCAGCCCTTTATACAGCCTTACCTGTTTCTCAGTCGATTCTGTTGAGACTGTATCATGGCCTTCATGTCCATCCATCTAACACAGCAGACAGAAACTCTGGTGATCGCTAGGAAACCTTCTAGCAGCCCTTTATACAGCCTTACCTGTTTCTCAGTCGATTCTGTTGAGACTGTATCATGGCCTTCATGTCCATCCATCTAACACAGCAGACAGAAACTCTGGTGATCGCTAGGAAACCTTCTAGCAGCCCTTTATACAGCCTTACCTGTTTCTCAGTCGATTCTGTTGAGACTGTATCATGGCCTTCATGTCCATCCATCTAACACAGCAGACAGAAACTCTGGTGATCGCTAGGAAACCTTCTAGCAGCCCTTTATACAGACTTACCCGTTTCTCAGTCGATTCTGTTGAGACTGTATCATGGCCTTCATGTCCATCCATCTAACACAGCAGACAGAAACTCTGGTGATCGCTAGGAAACCTTCTAGCAGCCCTTTATACAGCCTTACCCGTTTCTCAGTCGATTCTGTTGAGACTGTATCATGGCCTTCATGTCCATCCATCTAACACAGCAGACAGAAACTCTGGTGATCGCTAGGAAACCTTCTAGCAGCCCTTTATACAGCCTTACCCGTTTCTCAGTCGATTCTGTTGAGACTGTATCATGGCCTTCATGTCCATCCATCTAACACAGCAGACAGAAACTCTGGTGATCGCTAGGAAACCTTCTAGCAGCCCTTTATACAGCCTTACCCGTTTCTCAGTCGATTCTGTTGAGACTGTATCATGGCCTTCATGTCCATCCATCTAACACAGCAGACAGAAACTCTGGTGATCGCTAGGAAACCTTCTAGCAGCCCTTTATACAGCCTTACCCGTTTCTCAGTCGATTCTGTTGAGACTGTATCATGGCCTTCATGTCCATCCATCTAACACAGCAGACAGAAACTCTGGTGATCGCTAGGAAACCTTCTAGCAGCCCTTTATACAGCCTTACCCGTTTCTCAGTCGATTCTGTTGAGACTGTATCATGGCCTTCATGTCCATCCATCTAACACAGCAGACAGAAACTCTGGTGATCGCTAGGAAACCTTCTAGCAGCCCTTTATACAGCCTTACCCGTTTCTCAGTCGATTCTGTTGAGACTGTATCATGGCCTTCATGTCCATCCATCTAACACAGCAGACAGAAACTCTGGTGATCGCTAGGAAACCTTCTAGCAGCCCTTTATACAGCCTTACCTGTTTCTCAGTCGATTCTGTTGAGACTGTATCATGGCCTTCATGTCCATCCATCTAACACAGCAGACAGAAACTCTGGTGATCGCTAGGAAACCTTCAAGCAGCCCTTTATACAGTAGCTGTGTCCACAGGAAGTAGTCACTTCAGTAGCTTCAGACAGATGAACACCTGATCACAGGAAGTAGTCACTGCAGTAGCTTCAGACAGATGAACACCTGATCACAGGAAGTAGTCACTTCAGTAGCTTCAGACAGATGAACACCTGATCAAGTCCGAGGCCTCTGTTGATACACAAACTACCAGTCTGAGCAGTGGCGTGTCAGCGGAAGTTATAACTGATTATTCTGAGGAGTAGGAGCAGCTTCCACCTAACTCATCTGTATACTGTGAAAGGTAACTTCCTGTTTTTGTGGAACCCTAAGACTAAGGACAGAAAGTAATTGCATTGGGTTATAGAGTAAAAACATATATATATATTTTAAAGCAGGAAATATGTTGATCTGCGCTCGCTCTCTCTCCATGTGGTGGTCATGTGACCAGGAAGCAGACAAGAACAAGCCGCAGTGTTCCACATTGCCGCTGTCAACGGAATCGAGGACCAACTGCACATAATAGATGGGAAAATAGAAGAGAATTACTAAAGCTATTGTTTCGGCTTGAGCAAAGAGGATGTAGGATTATCCCGACCAGGCTAAACTAGGATAGCTAGAAGAAGCCTAATCATTTCAAACATTATTATCCAGGCGATTTTTTTTCTTCCAGCCTGTCTTGTTTCGATCAGTTTTGAAAATTGTGTTGCGGCAAAAATATTGCTATGCATTTTATAACATTTTATAAAATGGCGGTTATTTTATAGCATTTTATAACCCCTCAGCCACACTCAAGGTACTAAACGACATCATAACCGCCATCGATAAAAGACAGTACTGTGCAGCCGTCTTCATCGACCTCGCCAAGGCTTTCGACTCTGTCAATCACCATATTCTTATCGGCAGACTCAGTAGCCTCGGTTTTTCGGATGACTGCCTTGCCTGGTTCACCAATTACTTTGCAGACAGAGTTCAGTGTGTCAAATCGGAGGGCATGCTGTCCGGTCCTCTGGCAGTCTCTATGGGGGTGCCACAGGGTTCAATTCTCGGGCCGACTCTTTTCTCTGTGTATATCAATGATGTTGCTCTTGCTGCGGGCGATTCCCTGATCCACCTCTACGCAGACGACACCATTCTATATACTTTCGGCCCGTCTTTGGACACTGTGCTATCTAACCTCCAAACAAGCTTCAATGCCATACAACACTCCTTCCGTGGCCTCCAACTGCTCTTAAACGCTAGTAAAACCAAATGCATGCTTTTCAACCGGTCGCTGCCTGCACCTGCATGCCCGACTAGCATCACCACCCTGGATGGTTCCGACCTAGAATATGTGGACGTCTATAAGTACCTAGGTGTCTGGCTAGACTGCAAACTCTCCTTCCAGACTCATATCAAACATCTCCAATCGAAAATCAAATCAAGAGTCGGCTTTCTATTCCGCAACAAAGCCTCCTTCACTCAAGCCGCCAAGCTTACCCTAGTAAAACTGACTATCCTACCGATCCTCGACTTCGGCGATGTCATCTACAAAATGGCTTCCAACACTCTACTCAGCAAACTGGATGCAGTCTATCACAGTGCCATCCGTTTTGTCACTAAAGCACCTTATACTACCCACCACTGCGACTTGTATGCTCTAGTCGGCTGGCCCTCGCTACATATTCGTCGCCAGACCCACTGGCTCCAGGTCATCTGCAAGTCTATGCTAGGTAAAGCTCCGCCTTATCTCAGCTCACTGGTCACGATGGCAACACCCATCCGTAGCACGCGCTCCAGCAGGTGTATCTCACTGATCATCCCTAAAGCCAACACCTCATTTGGCCGCCTTTCGTTCCAGTACTCTGCTGCCTGTGACTGGAACGAATTGCAAAAATCGCTGAAGTTGGAGACTTTCATCTCCCTCACCAACTTCAAACATCAGCTATCTGAGCAGCTAACCGATCGCTGCAGCTGTACATAGTCTATTGGTAAATAGCCCACCCTTTTCACCTACCTCATCCCCGTACTGTTTTTATTTACTTTTCTGCTCTTCTGCACACCAATATCTCTACCTGTACATGACCATCTGATCTTTTATCACTCCAGTGTTAATCTGCAAAATTGTAATTATTTGCCTACCTCCTCATGCCTTTTGCACACATTGTATATAGACCCCCCCTTCGTTTTCTACTGTGTTATTGACTTGTTAATTGTTTACTCCATGTGTAACTCTTTGTTGTATGCTCACACTGCTATGCTTTATCTTGGCCAGGTCGCAGTTGCAAATGAGAACTTGTTCTCAACTAGCCTACCTGGTTAAATAAAGGTGAAATAAAATAAAATAAAAAATAAAAAAATAACCCTGGTTGTACGGACAGAATCTGCGTAGAGGAGAGAGTATTAGCTGTTACTTTAATAAAAAATAAAAATATGTATGTACAGGACAGGTCAAATAAGAACAAATTGTTGTTTATAATGACGGCCTGGTAAGAGGCAAAAGGCCTCTCAAAAGTGGTAAGAAGTAAGTGTAACAGTATAACTTTAGTCCGTCCCCTCGCCCATACCCGGGCCCCTCTGCACACATCAACATCAGTCACCCACGAAGCATCGTTACCCATCGCTCCACAAAAGCCGCGGCCCTTGCAGGGCAAGGGGAATCACTACTTCAAGGTCTCAGAGCAAGTGACGTCACCGATTGAAACGCTATTTAGCGCGCACCACCGCCATTTCACATCCGTTACATAAGAAAACAAATATCTGGTTATTTTGTTATGACATATTGTTTGGCAGAATAAACACGGTGTAGTGAATATTTTGCAAAATTGCGTTACCCACTCCAGTCAGCAGGTGGCGATGTGAGTCTTTCAAGTTTGTTTTATTGCGTGACGTATAATCTAGTGGACGGAGCGGGAAGCTTTTTCAACAGCAAGACGGACTCGTCAACAGTTAGCTTGCTAGCAAACATACAAACCAAAGCTCTTTTCACTATTTTGTGTATATTAGGGTTTTAAGCACACAGTCTGGCTGCTTACTAGTTATTAAATGTCAAAAATATGTTGTTAGTCAGCTAAGTTGCCTACCACTACGCTAGTCGCGAATGCTAATTAACTAGCTAGCCAACTAACATCCACCACCATGAGCTCAATAAGCTACTGGACCCCTATTAAAGAAGAGGTCTGCTGGTCGGAAAAAGAAGCTCTGGGGCTGAACATTATCATGAAAGAGGAAGAGGAGGATGATATCACCGTGAAAGGCGAGGATCCGGAGATGACTGTCACAGGGAAAGGGGAGGAAGAAGCTGTGTTAGTGAAGGAGGGAGAGGAGGGGGAGATGACTGTCACATGGAAAGGGGAGGAAGAAGCTGTGTTAGTGAAGGAGGAGGGGGAGATGACTGTCACATGGAAAGGGGAGGAAGAAGCTGTGTTGGTGAAGGAGGAAGAGGACGTTTTTAGAGTGAAAGAGGAGGAAGAAAAGGAAGATATGACTGTCACGGTGAAAGAGGAGGAGGAGGGTGAAGAGGAGGAGACTGGAGATCTGATTAACACCAGTGAGTACTGTCTTAAAAACAGTGGCACAAACTCTGCAGTTGTTTAAAAAAATAATGTTTTTTAAGGGGTATTGTACTGAAGTTCTACACTTGAATAATGTATTTTGTATTGTAGGAATTGTTAAAGCTACAAAGACAGAGGGCCATCAACAAAACGTTAACATTGAAAAACAGCATCGCTATAGGGAGAGAAGAAAACGCCCAGATTGGAGAAAATGCCTTAGGTCCGTAGTATTTGAGTTAGGCCTATAAGGTTAGACAGACCGATCCAATTGAAATCTCTATGGCGTTATTGAATTGAAAAAACTCAACCCTGTGGATTATTGTGAAATGGCTAGCTAGTTAGCTGGGTGTGCGCTAATAGTGTTTCAAACGTCACTCGCTCTGAGATTTGGAGTAGTTGTTCCCCTTGCAAGGGCCGCGGCTTTTGTGGAGCGATGGGTAATGCTGCTTCGAGTGTGGCTGTTGTCGATGGGTTCCTGGTTCGAGCCCAGGTAGGGGCGAGGAAAAGGATGGAAGCAATACTGTTACACTGGCAATACTATAGTGCCTATAAGAACATCCAATAGTCAAAGGTATGTGAAATACAAATGGTATAGAGAGAAATAGTCCTATAAATACTATATTAACTACAACCTAAAACATCTTACCTTGGAATATTGAAGTCTCATGTTAAAAGGAACCACCAGCTTTCATATGTTCTCATGTTCTGAGCAAGGAACTCAAACGTTAGCTTTTTTACATGGCACATATTGCCATTTATTTACTTCTCCGACACTTTGTTTTTGCATTATTTAAACTAAATTGAACATGTTTCATTATTTATTTGATGCTAAATTGATTTTATTGATGTATTATATTAAGTGAAAATAAGTGTTAATTCAGTATTGTTGTAATTGTCATTATTACAAATACATTTTAAAATCGGCCGAGTAATCGGTATCGGCTTTTTTGGTCCTCCAATAATCAGTATCTGTATCGGCGTTGAAAAATCATAATCGGTCGACCTCTAGTTGAAACAGTCCTTTATAGTGTGTTGATAATAATCCACAGGGTTGAAACAGTCCTTAACCTCTCTGGGATCGTTCTGGACGCTAGCGTCCCACCTCGCCAACAGCCAGTGAAATTGCAGGGTGCCAAATTCAAACAACAGAAATCAATTTTTTTAAATTCCTCAAACATACAAGTATTATCCACCATTTTAAAGATACACTTCTCGTTAATCTTCTCGTTAAATTGTAGGCCCTGTTCAGAGATATTAATGCCTCTTGTAAGACCCTATGATTGTTCACACAGGAGAGAGACACGACTATCCTGGATCCTCTGGGGAGCCTCAACAACATCCTGATGCTGACGAGGAAGAGAAGAGTCTCTCCAGATCAGAACACCAGATGGTACAGCTTGGTCTGGTCTAGCATACAGCTTGCTCTATCGGGGGCTGGGTTTCTGTAAGGCACTTTATGACAACAGTGACATCAGCATCCATAATGATATGTGTCTGTGTCCCCTCTTTATGGTTACCAGGACAACGCTAGCCCTTCCACCCTCCCGGAGTCCCTGTATCGTGCCTCTCCCGGTAGCACCTTACTGCTGGGTATGAAGAGGTTGTCTGTGCTGCTGGTGGACTGCAGGAAAACAATGGGGCTGAGTGGAACTGTGAGAGGAGGAGAAGAGAAGAAAGGATCAGATTTGACTCATCAAAGTAAGTTCTGTAGTTTAGTTTGAACAAATACAATAGATCTGTCCACTGGTATCTGTTACCAGGACAACCAGCAGAGTTCTGTTAGTTGACAGGAAGATAGACTGGTGGATATGGATGTTATGAATATCATAACACTGAAAAAGGATTCTGCCAATGAAAAGAGAGAAACCAGTAGACCATATAAAACCTTGATGAAAGTCAGCTTTAGAGAGAAACCAATAGAACATATAAAACCTTGATGAAAGTTAAGCTTTAGAGAGAAAGTTTCAAGATGATCTGATGTAAGGTGCTTGTTTTACAAAACCTTTTCCTAAAAACATAATGGATGTTACATTGCCTGTCCCAGTCAACCCCCCTCTCTAATGATGAAACATTATGGATGTTACATTGCCTGTCCCAGTCAACCCCCCTATCTTTACAAGACTCTAGAACAGGCACACTAAACTCCAGACACTTCAATGTGGTCTGTATTGCCTCATTACCATCTGATCTACAAATATATTATTCTACACTACTGGTCAAAAGCTTTAGAACATTGAAACTCATTGAAGTTTATTTTATTTTAATTTGGACTTTTCTATTGTAGAATAATAATAAGTGAAGGCATCAAAACTATTAAAAAACACATGGAATTCAAACAACAGAAATATAAATATTTAATAACAGTCATATAAATACAAGTGTAATACATCAAAATAATGCTTAACTTCTTGTTAATCCAGCCCCGGTGTCAGTTTACAAAAAGGCTTTACGGCGAAAGCAAACCATGTGATTATCTGAGGATAGCGCCCCACATACAAAAACATGAAACCCAGATTTCAAGCAGTTGCGACACGATAGTTAGAAATAGCGATATAATATATGCATTACCTTTGAGGATCTTCTTCTGTTGGCACTCCAAAAGGTCCCAGATACATCACAAATGGTCATTTTGTTTGATAAAGTCCTTCTTTATATCCATAAAAACTCAGTTCAGCTGGCACCCTTCAGTCAATAATCCACCGATTTCCCTTCATCAAAATGCATACAAATGAATGAACCCCAAACGTTACTCATAAACTTATCCAAACAAGTCAAAACAACATTTATAATTAAACCTTAGATACCCTAATATGTAAATAATCTATAAAATTGAAGACCGAGAATAGTTATTGTCTTTACCTGAGACAAACAAAAAGAACGCGCTCTCTTGGCCATGCGCTTGGAAACACTACAGCCAATATGGGAGCCACTTAGAAAAACTACAACTTCTCCCTCATTTAAAAAAAAAAAACAGCCTGAAACTCTCTCAAGACTGTTGACATCTAGTGGAAGCCCAAAGAACTACAATCTGGGAGAATTTCGCCCCATAATAAAAGTGCCAGCCATTGAAATCAGTGATATGCTGATTTTTTTTTTTGGGGGGGGGGGTTTGTCCTCAGGGTTTCGCCTGCCATTTCAGTTCTGTTATACTCACAGACATTAATCTAACGGTTTTGGAAACTTTAGAGTGTTTTCTATCCAAATCTACCAATTATATGCTTATCCTAGCTTCTTGGCCTGAGTAGCAGGCGGTTTACTTTGGGAACGCTTTTCATCCGGACGTCAAAATACCGCAACCCAAAGAGGTTTTAACACTTGTTTGAGGTCTAAACTATTATTCTACAATGCAGAAAATAGTAAAAATAAAGAATAACCCTTTAGTAGGTGAGTCCAAACTTTTGACTGGTGTTGTACATTCAATTCCATGGCAACAGCTCCAGTGGACATTCCTGTAGTCAGCATGCCAATTGCCCGCTCCCTCTGAGACAACTGTGGCATGGTTGTGTGACACAACTGCACATGTTAGAGTGGCCTTTTATTATCCCCAGCACAAGGTGCACCTGTGTAATAATCAAGCTGTTCAATCAGCTTCTTGATATGCCACACCTGTGAGGTGGATGGATTATCTTGGCAAAGAATAAATGTTCACTAACAGGGATGTTAAGAATTCTGCCATCTTTTTTTCAGCTCATGTAACATCCAACACTTTACATGCTGCGTTTAGATTTTTGTTTATTGTAGCTACTATCAGTTTTAGGAACATCTAAACAAAATATTTCACTTTATTTTTTACTTTACACAAAATATGACATCAGCGATAATCAAAATGTTGAAAACCTGTGAACGTCTAAATAAGAAATTGGTCCATTTAAATAGCAGGTGTCGAACCCTTTCAACAACGGAGAGATTTTTACTGATGTGCTTTGTGTCTTCGACGTAAAAACAAGTTTTGGACTAACACTTTAAATTACTTATTTACTTATTTTATGTTTAACCTCTCTAGGGTACGTGAGACGGTAGCGTCCTCTTCAGCAGGCAGTGAAACTGCAGGGCGCCAATTTCAAAACAACAGAAATCCCATAATTAAAATTCCTCAAACATACAAGTATTATACACCATTTTAAAGATACACTTGTTGTAAATCCAACCACAGTGACCGTGATGCGATTATGTTAGGACAGCGCCTAGCCACAGAAAACCATACAACCATTTTCCAACCAAGGAGAGGTGTCACAAAAGTCAGAAATAGCGTTCAAATGAATCACTTACCTTTGATTATCTTCATCTGATGGCACTCCCAGGTCTCCATGTTAGACAATAAATGTTAGTTTTGTTCCATAAAGTTCATCTTTATGTCCAAATACCTCCTTTTTGTTTGGGCGTGTAGTCCATTCTATTACAGTTCGTAGAAACATGTCAAACGATGTATATAATCAATCTTTAGGATGTTTTTATCATAAATCTTCAATAATATTCCAACTGGACTATTCTGTTGTTTCATTAGAAATGAAAGGGAACAGAGCTCATGGCCACGCGCTATAAACAACTAAAGGCTTTCAGCTGAGCCACCTGCTTTGAGTGGTCTTATTCTCTCCCCTTTCACAATAGAAGACTGGTGACATCTAGTGGAAGCCTTAGGAAGTGCAATCTGACCCCATAGACACAGGATATTAGAGAGGCAATCGCTTTTTTTAAAACTACGAACCTCAGATTTCCCACTTTTTGGTTGGATTTGTTCTCAGGTTTTTGGCTGCCGTATGAGTTCTGTTATACTCACAGATATTATTTTAACAGTTTTGGAAACTTTAGAGTGTTTTCTATCCAAATCTACTAATTATATGCATAATCTAGCTTCTGGGCCTGAGAATAAGGCAGTTTACTCTGGGCACGCTTTTCATCCAAACTTCCCAATGCTGCCCCCTATCCCAAGAAGTTTATAGTGTGTTGATGATGATAATCCACAGGGTTGAAACAGTCCTTTATAGTGTGTTGTTGATGATAATCTACAGGGTTGAAACAGTCCTTTATATTGTGTTGATGATAATCCACAGGGTTGAAACAGTCCTTTATTGTGTGTTGTTGATGATAATAATCCACAGGGTTGAAACAGTCCTTTTTGGTGTGTTGTTGATGATAATAATCCACAGGGTTGAAACAGTCCTTTATAGTGTGTTGTTGATGATAATAATCCACAGGGTTGAAACAGTCCTTTATAGTGTGTTGATGATAATCCACAGGGCTGAAACAGTCCTTTATAGTGTGTTGTTGATGATAACCCACAGGGTTGAAACAGTCCTTTATAGTGTATTGATGATAATGTTAGGCTAGTAGCCATGGGTTAATGATGTCCCTCTGTTCCAAACCAAATGGTAGGCTAGTAGCCATGGGTTAATGATGTCCCTCTGTTCCAAACCAAATGGTAGGCTAGTAGCCATGGGTTAATGATGACCGTATGCTTATATGCTTTTCTTCCAGTGGAGATTAGTTTATAAATTACCTGGCTGGGCTGTGGGGCAGTGGAGATTAGTTTATAAATGGCCTGGCTGGGCTGTGGGACAGTGGAGATTAGTTTATAAATGGCCTGGCTGGGCTGTGGGACAGTGGAGATTAGTTTATAAATGGCCTGGCTGGGCTGTGGGACAGTGGAGATTAGTTTATAAATGGCCTGGCTGGGCTGTGGGACAGTGGAGATTAGTTTATAAATGGCCTGGCTGGGCTGTGGGACAGTGGAGATTAGTTTATAAATGGCCTGGCTGGGCTGTGGGACAGTGGAGATTAGTTTATAAATGGCCTGGCTGGGCTGTGGGACAGTGGAGATTCGTTTATAAATGGCCTGGCTGGGCTGTGGGACAGTGGATCTTTTGGGATAATTCAAATGGAACTTTTAACATGTATTACCAGTGGATTATTGCAAATGTGTATCAACCAATCAGCATTCAGGATCCATTCAGGATCCAAACTACTTATTTTCGAATGAGGAATCTAGACTTGATTAAACCGCATAAGACATTTTTATCATGTGTAGGTTTCATTCATTTTGTTTTAACCAAATACTATGTTTGTCTTTGACAGGAGAGAGGCCAGACTCTCGCTCTGACACTAGGAAGAGTCCTACAGGGGAATCGGCCCCAGTGACATCCAAACCAGCAAGACCCCACCACTGTTCCCAGTGTGGAAAGCGATTTATCCGGTTAGGGCACCTGAAACAACATAAGAGAACACATACAGGGGAGAAGCCATTCCAATGCTCCCAGTGTGGAAAGGGTTTTGGACAGTCAAGTGATCTAAAAGTGCATGAAAGAATACACACTGGAGAGAAGCCGTATCAATGCTCACAGTGTGAAAATACATTTTTCTCATCAGGGGACCTGAAATCACATGAGAAAACACACTTAGTAGAGAGGCCTTTCCAGTGCTCCCAGTGTGGAAAGGGATTTATCCAGTCATCGCATCTGAAAGAGCATGAAAGAATACACACAGGAGAGAAGCCATTCCAATGCTCCCAGTGTGGAAAGAGTTTTACCCAGAGAGGGAAGCTGACAAATCATGAAAGAAGACATACAGGTGAGAAGCCTCATCACTGCTCTCAGTGTGGAAAGGGTTTTGGACAGTCAGGGCATTTAAAAGTGCATGAAAGAACACACACTGGAGAGAAGCCATATCAATGCTCCCAGTGTGAAAAGAAGTTTTTGTCATCAGGGTACCTGAAATCACATGAGAAAACACACTTAGTAGAGAGGCCTTTCCAATGCTCCCAGTGTGGAAAGGGATTTATCCAGTCATCGCATCTGAAAGACCATGAAAGAATACACACAGGAGAGAAGCCATTCCAATGCTCCCAGTGTGGCAAGAGTTTTACCCAGAGAGGGAAGCTGAAAGATCATGAAAGAACACATACAGGGGAGAAGCCTCATCACTGCTCTCAGTGTGGAAAGGGTTTTGGACAGTCAGGGCATTTAAAAGTGCATGAAAGAACACACACTGGAGAGAAGCCATATCAATGCTCCCAGTGTGAAAAGAAATTTTTCTCATCAGGGGACCTGAAATCACATGAGAGAACACACTTAGTAGAGAGGCCTTTCCAATGCTCTCAGTGTGGAAAGGGATATATTCACTCATGGCATCTGAAAGAGCATATGAGAATACACATGAGAACAACCATTCCAGTGCTCTCAGTGTGGAAAGGGGTTTAACTGGGTAGTGAGCCTGAAAACACATAAAATGACACACACAGGAGAGAAGCCTTTCCACTGCTCCCAGTGTGGAAAAAGTTTGGCCCATTTAGGGAATCTAAAAACACACGAGAGGGCACACTCAGGAGAGAAGCCTCACCTCTGTTCCCAGTGTGGAAAGGGTTTTGTTCAGTTAGTGCACCGAAAAACACACGAGAGGACACACACATGAGTGTAGCCTCACCTTTGCTCCCAGTGTAGAAAGGGTTTTCTTCAGTTAAGGGGCCTGAAAGAAAATGAGAGACAGATGAAGGTAGAAGACGCCATTGGAGCAGGGCTTCATTCATTTCAAAACCAGTGTTTACATCACCTAGATATGAAAAAACAACCAGTTGAATAATGGAATGTATTTACAAATTCTTCAACTACATATCATATTAAGATTTTGAAAGACGGTACAATAATAAATATTACAATTATTTGGATGTATTTAAAATAGTTGTGAATGTACTTAGTAGTAGTTTAAAAAAAAGTAACAAACAACTTCACACGTACAGGTCTTATTTCACTGTTTAATCACAATATACAGCCCAACTCTACATTGGTGTCCCATCTGGTGTGGCTTCTTCTACTCATCTGCTTCTTTCAGATTTTTGACAAGCTTTCCATTGTACCTGGTAGAGCAATTGGTGAGATGTTTAATCAGTCCTCTCATTTATTTTTTAAACCTTTATTTAACTAGGCAAGTCAGTTAAAGAACAAATTCACTGTACCTGATTTGTACCTTGTCAGTTCGGGGGTTTGAACTTGCAACCTTCCCGGTTACTAGTCCAATTCTCTAACCACTAGGCTACCCTGCCACCCCACCCTTCTGATGTATGGAATGATGTAGCTGTGCTGTGATGATTTCGAATCCTTGCTGCACGCAATCTGTGGCAAGCATGTAGGAGCAGTATAGACCTTGTCTGTTCATTATATACATCTACATGATGTATTGTTACACCATGTAGGAGCAGTATAGACCTAGTCTGTTCATTATATACATCTACATGATGTATTGTTACACCATGTAGGAGCAGTATAGACCTAGTCTGTTCATTATATACATCTACATGATGTATTGTTACACCATGTAGGAGCAGTATAGACCTAGTCTGTTCATTATATACATGATGTATTGTTACACCATGTAGGAGCAGTATAGACCTAGTCTGTTCATTATATACATCTACATGATGTATTGTTACACCATGTAGGAGCAGTATAGACCTAGTCTGTTCATTATATACATCTACATGATGTATTGTTACACCATGTAGGAGCAGTATAGACCTAGTCTGTTCATTATATACATCTACATGATGTATTGTTACACCATGTAGGAGCAGTATAGACCTAGTCTGTTCATTATATACATCTACATGATGTATTGTTACACCATGTAGGAGCAGTATAGACCTAGTCTGTTCATTATATACATCTACATGATGTATTGTTACACCATGTAGGAGCAGTATAGACCTAGTCTGTTCATTATATACATCTACATGATGTATTGTTATACTATGTAGGAGCAGTATAGACCTAGTCTGTTCATTATATACATCTACATGATGTATTGTTACACTATGTAGGAGCAGTATAGACCTAGTCTGTTCATTATCTACATGATGTATTGTTATACTATGTAGGAGCAGTATAGACCTAGTCTGTTCATTATATACATCTACATGATGTATTGTTATACTATGTAGGAGCAGTATAGACCTAGTCTGTTCATTATATACATGATGTATTGTTATACTATGTAGGAGCAGTATAGATCCAGCTGCATATTGTGAGATGATCTGTTTGATGATTGATATCCTAAATGCAGATGTGTAGTATAGTAGCCTATGTTTTATAAACTTGCTCATTAAAAATCTGTTCTGATCAACACATGCTTCTCTTTTGTATGTATCCATATAGTTTAAATAAAAATACATGAAAAATAAAAGTTTTGTTTGAAAATAAAAAATAAAATAAAGATTTTTACCACGTTTACGTGCTAGTCGGAACTAGGAAACTTGCGTTCAACTAATCAGCAAGTCAGGAATGTTTGAGTTTCCTCGTTCAGCGCATTACCAACTTCAGCCGGTAGTAAATGGTGTGGCCAGTGTGACGTATAATCTAGTGGACGGGACGCTTCCTCAACAACAGCTAGTCGGTTACCTCGGTAACCAACATAGCCGAAACATTGAAGCTCTTCACCTTTTACTGCAAAGGGGGCTAAATCAGGGTCACACAGAGTGATTCTTGGTTTTGGGTTTGTTTATTACACTCTATATACATCAGAGAAGAAATATAACAAAACTGTTTGACATAGAAACACCAGATTTTTGTCGGGATGTTTGAATGAGCCTTTATTTACAATGAAATTCGGAAATAAATTTAAATAAATAAATAATTGCAGCATAAATGACTGCAGGAAATGGCTACAGCGCTTTCTGCGTATATTTGCCGCTGTGTTTTAAACGCACTTCTCTCGGATATGGCTGGTTGTCCCATTTAATGTCATATTTACTTTACTGGTTGCTAGCTGGCTTGCTTTGGTAGCCAGACACTAGACTATCAAATATATTTATAACTGGCAACCCACTGGGCACAGACGTCAATTCAAGGTCTATTCCACTTTGGTTCAATTGTAATTTTAATTGAAATTACGTGTAAAGCCGAGACACTCCATTTCGTATGATATGTTACGAATTTCTATTTGTTGTGGCTAACATTAGCTAGGCTAGTGGTTGGGTTTATGGGGTTAGGGTTAAGGTTGGGGTTAAGATTCCTAACAGGGTTGATACCTAACAGGGTTGATTCCTAACAGGGTTTATTCATAATGTACAAATCCCTATCCAGCCTCGACATTTGAGGAAATTCATATCTGTAAGAAGTAAGACAACTGGTTGTTTAACAATTATTATTTAACAATTATTGTTTTTACGTTTTCCAGAATATTGTTTTTGTTCAACTGTATTACTCACTCCAGCCAGCAGGTGACGATGAGTCTTTCAGGTGATGCCTCTTCCGTGACGTATAATGTAGTGGACGGGATATTTTTTCGACAACAGCAATTCAGCAACCTCGGTAGAGTGCTAGCCAACATAAAACTAAAACATTGAAGCCTTTTGGCCATTTTTGTGTATATTAACCTCAGTGTTTTAAGCACACTGTCTGCGTATTTACAAATTACTCTATTTAATTTACTATTTACGTTGTTAGCTATGTAGCTAAGTAACATTAGGCTAATGCTAACTAGCTTTCTAACATCCTCGACCATGAGTTCACTAAGCTACTCCCTCCCTGCTAAAGAAGAGGAGAAAGAAGCCCCCGTGAAAGAGGAGAAGGGAGAGGAGGCTGTCACAGTTAAACAAGAAGTAGAGGATGAGGCTGTTACAGTGAAAGAGGAAGAATTTACATTGAAAGAGGAAGAAGTTACGGTGAAAGAAGAGGAAGAATCTTTAAGAGTGAAAGAGGGAATGAAGGAGGAGGGGGAGATTACTGTCACATTGGAGAAGACTGGAGATCTGATTAACACCAGTAAGTGCTGTTTTAAAAACAGTGGAACAAACTCTGTAGTTATTTTAACAATTGAACTCATGTGCAGTGTTAAAGACTGCCGTCAAGTGCTTCGTGCTTCTACACCTGCATTGCTTGCTGTTTGGGGTTTTATGCTGGGTTTCTGTACAGCACTTTGAGATATCAGCTGATGTAAGAAGAGCTATATAAATACATTTGATTTGGTCAAATGAGCCGTAATTCGCAAAAGGCGGTCAAGTCACCCATCTGTTTCTGCCTGAATTTGATTTTAAGTGGATAGACGACACTTTACGGTAGCGCGTGTTTTCTGTGAGGGGAAACTGAGTCGGGGGTTCTCTAATGCGCAGATAGAAACGACAGCTACAAATGATTCCAAGCAAACAGTTTCACGTATTCAAGCTTCCATAAGCAAAAAGAAACCAAATCATTTGGTTCATTTTCGCACCTTTTAATTTTTTATATTTGACCTTTATTTAACTAGACATGTCAGTTAAGAACAAAATGTTATTTTCAATGACGGCCTAGGAACAGTGGGTTCAACAACAACTGCCTTGTTCAGTGGCAGAACGACAGATTTTTTACTTGTCATCTCAGGGATTTGATCTTGTAACCTTTCGGCTACTGGTCCAATGATCTAACCGCCCCACTGGGCTACCTGCCGATCTTAACAAAAATTAACTTTGGTATCAGGGGTAGAGTGAGTCTGCTTCATCAAGTACTGAGTTAAGGGTCTGAATACTTATGTAAATCAGTTCCAGATTTTGTTTAAATACATTTGCAAAAATGTATACAAACCTGTTTTCGCTTTGTCATTGTGGGGTATTGTGTGTAGAATAAAAATCTTAGTAAAATAAATGTAATCCTTTTTAGAACAAGGCTGTAATGTAACAAAATGTGGAAAAAGTCAAGGGGTCTGTATAAAAGAGTGCAAAATATCCAATCAGAAATTATTATTTTCTCTGTTGAACATTGGATGATCTGGGCCAATAGCTGAAGTCTATTTTTATAGCGGACACTCGGGTGTCTTATTGCTCACATCGCTCCATTTGATCCAGTGTTGAGGCTCAGCGGAGTGGATGTGTTGTTTCCTCCCTTCACCACCTGGGGGCGGTGATACGACTTGGTCTATTAAGACACTCAGTTTAATGCCGGTTAGATTTCTCGTGCCGCGCTATTTCATGATCAAACAATGCATACATCTAACAGGGTTCTAGGCTTTATCAGAAAGTTACACGTTGTTTCTGAATAACCTAAAACATGGGAACCCTCAAGTAATAATGAGAGAGGGAAGGAACAATAGCAATATATAAAAAATCACATGAGAAATTTGAACAAACCTTTATAACAAAGCATTATCAAGACAGAAATGATGCATGCAAGCCCCGCCCCCAATTGGAACCAAACGACCAAAAAATAACCTACTAATTTAAATATCATAACAGTATTAAGACAAAATTCAAGTTATGACGAGTATTTTCCAAACTGTTCTAATGAAGTGTTTTAAAATCCTAATGTTGCAGCTTTTAAAATGTGAATCATTTTGGAAAGTCTGATTCTATGCTATTTGTCAATCACATATATATATATTCGGAATGACAAATCTCACAGGAAGTGAGATTGAGAAAACAATACCAAGATGGAAAAATTCAATGAGGAGTGAAATGCAAACTGAGGCCACAGCGGAGGAAAGCTGAGGATATAAATGATGTGTCGTTGGCCTAGGACTATTAGATAACCAGTTGGGGCTACTACACAGCTCATTACTACCACAGATAACCACATAGGGCTACTACACAGCTCATTACTACCACAGATAGGGCTACTACACAGCTCATTACTACCACAGATAGGGCTACTACACAGCTCATTACTACCACAGATAACCAGAATACAGGCTACTACACAGCTCATTACTACCACAGATAGGGCTACTACACAGCTCATTACTACCACAGATAACCACATAGGGCTACTACACAGCTCATTACTACCACAGATAATCAGATAGGACTACTACACAGCTCATTACTACCACAGATAACCAGAATACAGGCTACTACACAGCTCATTACTACCACAGATAACCACATAGGGCTACTACACAGCTCATTACTACCACAGATAACCACATAGGGCTACTACACAGCTCATTACTACCACAGATAACCACATAGGGCTACTACACAGCTCATTACTACCACAGATAACCAGAATACAGGCTACTACACAGCTCATTACTACCACAGATAACCAGAATACAGGCTACTACACAGCTCATTACTACCACAGATAACCACATAGGGCTACTACACAGCTCATTACTACCACAGATAGGGCTACTACACAGCTCATTACTACCACAGATAGGGCTACTACACAGCTCATTACTACCACAGATAACCAGATAGGGCTACTACACAGCTCATTACTACCACAGATAGGGCTACTACACAGCTCATTACTACCACAGATAACCACATAGGGCTACTACACAGCTCATTACTACCACAGATAATCAGATAGGGCTACTACACAGCTCATTACTACCACAGATAACCAGAATACAGGCTACTACACAGCTCATTACTACCACAGATAACCACATAGGGCTACTACACAGCTCATTACTACCACAGATAACCACATAGGGCTACTACACAGCTCATTACTACCACAGATAACCACATAGACCTTGGCTACTACACAGCTCATTACTACCACAGATAATCAGATAGGGCTACTACACAGCTCATTACTACCACAGATAACCAGAATACAGGCTACTACACAGCTCATTACCACCACAGCTCCACTAGAGTTGGAATGGGCTAAAAGATTTGGCTCCACTAAATATAGTTTGTCAATGCCATGATTCCTCTCGTCCTTCCTGTAGAAATGCAAGTCATTTTCAGTCAACCTTCAGCTTTTGGAAAAGTAAAAAATGACTCCTACTTATTCAAATTACACCAAGATTCTTTTAAATTAGATTTTTTTTTTTGTAATCTGGCCTCGGGTTATTCAATCACATGTATTTATAAAGCCCTTTTTACATCAGCCGATGTCACAAAGTGCTGTACAGAAACCCAGCCTAAAACCCCAAACAGCAAGCAATGCAGATGTAGAAGCACGGTGGCTAGAAAAACTCTCTAGAAAGGCCGGAACTCAGGAAGAAACCTAGAGAGGAACCAGGCTCTGAGGGGTGGCCAGTCCTCTTCTGGCTGTGCCAGGTGGAGATTATAACACTACATGGCCAAGATGTTCAAACGATCATAGATGACCAGCAGGGTCAAATAATAATATTGAGGGATCTGATTTAAATTCAACCTCCCCGCAAGATAGTTGTGGAGGTTTCATGCAGGTCTCTATTTAAATAAACACTATGTCTTTTGCAGGAGAAAGACCAGACTCAGAGGAACCAGAGACGTCCAAACCAGCAAGACGACACCACTGCTCCCACTGTGGAAAGGGTTTTAACCAGTTAGGGGACCTGAAAACACACGAGAGAATACATACAGGAGAAAAGCCATACCACTGCTCCAAGTGTGAAAAAGGTTTTAACCAGTTAGGAAACTTGAAGCGGCATGAGAGAATACATACAGGAGAAAAGCCGTACCACTGCTCCCACTGTGGAAAGGGTTTTAACCAGTTGTGGGACCTGAAAGGCCACAAGACTTTGCACACAGCGGAGAAGCCTTATCACTGCTCCCTTTGCGGAAAGAGTTTTACCGTGTTAGGGAGCTTGAAAATACATGAGATAAATCACACAAGGGAGAAGCCTTACCACTGCTCCCAGTGTGAAAACAGTTTTACCGAGTTAGGGAGCCTGAAAATACACGAGAGAATACACACAGGAGAGAAGCCTTACTACTGCTCCCAGTGTGGAAAGAGATTTACCCAGTTAGGAAGTCTGAAAGAGCATAAGATACTGCATACAAGGGAGAAGCCTTACCCCTGCTCCCTTTGTGTAAAGAGATTTTCCTCATCAGGGTGCCTGAAAAGACATGAGAGGACACACACAGGCGATAAACCTTTCCAATGCTCCCAGTGTGGAAAGAGTTTTTCCATGTTAGCGAGCCTGAAAAGACACGAGAGGACACACACAGGAAATAAGACTCATCACTGCCCCCAGTGTGGAAAGAGTTTTAACCTTAAAGAATACCTGAAAGTGCATGAGAGAATACACACAGGGGAGAAGCTAGAGAAGCATTTCCACTGCTCCCAGTGTGGAAAGAGTTTTTTCTTGTTAGCGAGCCTGAAAAGACATGTGAGGACACACACAGGAAATAAGCCTCATCACTGCTCCCAGTGTGGAAAGAGTTTTAAGCTGAAAGGACAACTGAACCAGCATGAGAGAATACACACAGGGGAGAAGCCATACCACTGCTCCCAATGTGAAAAGAGTTTTGCCTGGTTAGGGGACCTGAGAAGACATGAGAGGACGCACACGGGAGAGAAGCCTCATCACTGCTCCCAGTGTGGAAAGAGTTTTACCCAGTTAAGACACATGAAAAGACATGAGATAATACACACAGGAGATACGAACGTAGGCTGAACAGTGGGACATAGGACAGATGTAGGCTGCTGAACAGTAGGACATAGGACAGATATAGACTGAACAGAGGACAGATGAAGGCCCAATACATGGTGGGACAGTAGTCCCCAGACACTCTGAATGTGTCTTGACTTTCCAGTGTTTTCCCTCCTGCAGGTATTATAAAGGATTGTGTTTGTGGATGTGTTTTCTGGGTGAGGGTTTGGTTTGTGCCCGAGCACAGCTGATTCAAATAACCAACTCATCATCAAGCTTTTCTTATTTGAATGGGCTGTGTAGTGTTAGAGAACCTGATAAGAATACAGAGGTTTTGTTCTGGCTGTTGTTTTTGACTGAGAATTGTTTTGACTTTTCTCTTTTCCTTTAAGTTGTTGAAATGTTCTCGGAATCACTGACCTTCACATCTTAAAGTAATGATGGACTATCATTTAGCTGTCTTCAGTATACCACCCCTACCTTGTCACAACACAACTGATTGGCTCAAATGCATTAAGAAGGAAAGAAATTCCACAAATTAACTTTTAACAAGGCACACCTGTTAATTGAAATACATTCCGGGTGACATCCTCATGAAGCTGGTTGAGAGAATGCCAAGAGTGTGCGAAGCTGTCATCAAGACAAAGGGTGGCTACTTTGAAGAATCTCAAATATAAAATAATATTTTGATTTGTTTAACACTTTTTTGGCTACTAAATGATTCCATATGTGTAATTTCATAGTTTTGATGTCTTCACTATTATTCTACAATGTATAAAGTAGTAAAAATTAAGAAAAACCCTTGAATGAGTGTGTCCAAACTTTGACTGGTACTATATATGTATGTATGAGTATTTATAAGTGTATGTACAGTTGAAGTCGGAAGTTTACATACACTTAGGTTGGAGTCATTAAAACTAGTTTTTCATCCACTCCACAAATTTCTTGTTAACAAACTATAGTTTTGGCAAGTCGGTTAGGAGATCTACTGTGTGCATGACACAGGTATTTTTTCCAACAATTGTTTACAGACAGATTATTTCACTTATAATTTATAATATCTTTAGAAGCTTCTGATAGGCTAATTGACATCATTTGAGTCAATTGGAGGTGTACCTGTGGATGTATTTCAAGGCCTACCTTCGAACTCAATGTCTCTTTGCTTGACATAATGGGAAAAAAAAATACAATCTGAGACCTCAGAAAAAAAATGGTAGACCTCCACAAGTCTGGTTCGTCCTTGGGAGCAATTTACAAACGCCCTAAGGTACCACGTTCATCACGACAAACAATAGTACGCAAGTATAAACACCATGGGACCACGCAGCCGTCATACCGCTCAGGAAGGAGACACGTTCTGTCTCCTAGAGATGAACGTACTTTGGTGCGAAAAGTGCAAATCAATCCCAGAACAACAGCAAAGGACCATGTGAAGATGCTGGAGGAAACAGGTACAAAAGTATCTATATCCACAGTAAAACGAGTCCTATATCGACATAATCTGAAAGACTGCTCAGCACGGTGTAACAGCGTTCTTCGTTTGTCGAAAGAGAGAACCGAAATGCAGCGTGGTGGTTACTCATGTCTTTAATGAAAAAAATGACGGTACATGAAATAACGATAAATACAAAAAACAGCAAACGGAACGTGAAACCTAATTACAGCCTATCTGGTGAAACTACACAGAGACAGGAACAATCACCCACGAAAGACAAAGCGAACTCAGGCTACCTAAATACGGTTCCCAATCAGAGGCAACGAGAAGCACCTGACTGCTGATTGAGAACCGCCTCAGGCAGCCAAGCCTATACATCACCCCTAATCAGCCGCGATCCCAAATACTACAAACCCCAATACGAAACACAACACACAAACCCATGTCACACCCTGGCCTGAACAAATAATTAAAGAAAACACAAAATACTAAGACCAAGGCGTGACACACGGAAGATGCCACTGCTCCAAAACCGCCATAAAAAAGACAAGACTACGGTTTGCAACTCCACATGGGGACAAACCTGCTTTTTGGAAAAATGTGCTCTGGTCTGATGACACACAAATAGAACTGTTTAGCCATATTGACCATCTTTATGTTTGGAGGAAAAGGGGGAGGCTTGCAAGCCTAAGAACACCATCCCAACCGTGAAGCACGGGGGTGACAGCATCATGTTGTGGGGGTGCTTTGCTGCAGGAGGGACTGGTGCACTTCACAAAATAGAGGGCATCATGAGGGAGGGAAATTATGTGGGATATTTTGAAGCAACATCTCAAGACATCAGTCAGGAAGTTAAAGCTTGGTCGCAAATGGGTCTTCCAAATGGACAATGACCCCAAGGATACTTCCAAAGTTGTGGCAAAATGGCTTAAGGACAACAAAGTCAAGGTATTGGAGTGGCCATCACAAAGACCTGACCTCAATCCTGTCGTGTCTTTGGCTATGCCGGATTAAGTGATATGACATGCTATTCTATAAAATAATTTCTCCGTAATTACTATTACCTGATTGAGCAAATCATGTAAATGTAATTAACTAGAGAGTCGGACATCACAAAATTATATTTATAGAGCTGTTATCTTCCGAATAAACTCTTAAAGACCTAGTAATATTTTACATCAATAGCAGTCAATATCAATCGTCACCTTAATTCAGTTTCATCTGAAAGTTGTAAATTCTTAGTAAATTCTTAGTTATCTGCACGAACCCTGGCTAACAATTTGAATCAGCAATACAAAATTGGGTTTAATTATTTATTTACTAAATACCTAACTAATCACACAGAATTACACATACACATAATCAAATCATAACTTGATTACACATTACACCATAAAGGAAAACGTCCCTAGCGGGCAGAACAGATATGACAGCTTGTAACAAAGGAAAAGGGGCTGGGTTGAGTGAAGGAGCGGGAAGACTGAGGAACAAAGGCGAAGCTGTGCTATCGTAAATACAGTATCTTATGCATTCTAACTTACCGTCCATTTGGAAAAGGAAAATGCAATAAATATTTACTCTGAGCTGCGCTTCGATAGGTTGGTGGTAGATGGAAGGCCGTGTTGCCCAACCGAGTCCTATGAAGAATGTCTCTGGTGGTCAATTGGATGCGTTGTAGTAACGTCGTTGTGTGGTAGACAGGATACTCTGTCTGTTCCTTCCTAACCTGCGTTTGTAGCTGCGGTTGCTAACTCAACGGCTAGGAGGTATCACTTCTGTAGTGAATAAGAGTTCAAATGTTGGCTTCGTTCTGTAGTTATAATCTGAACCATACTGACATTGGACCGTCGTCCTACATCCCCGGAACCGGAAGTTCTATTGTCGTAAAGGGCTTATATAGGAAGGGAGAGGAGGGTGTGTTTGAATAGTTTTATAGCCCATGTCCCTTTACAGGGTGGGCCACTGATTGAGCAGCCCTATCTTATGAAAACCCACATCTCACATTTTAGAAGCTAAAATCTAATTTCATCTCATCACAGGTCCTGGAGTGGCCTAGCCAGTCTCCAGATCTAAACCCCATAGAAAATCTTTGGAGGGAGTTGAAAGTCCGTGTTGCCCAGCAACAGCCCCAAAACATCACTGCTATAGAGGAGATCTGCATGGAGGAATGGGCCAAAATACCAGCAACAGTATGTGAAAACCTTGTGAAGACTTACAGAAAACGTTTGACCTCTGTCATTGCCAACAAAGGGTATATAACAAAGTATTGAGATAAACTTTTGTTATTGACCAAATACTTATTTTCCACCATAATTTGCAAATAAATTCATTAAAAATCCTACAATGTGATTTTATGGATTTTTTTTCTCATTTTGTCTGTCATAGTTCAAGTGTACCTATGATGAAAATTACAGGCCTCTCATCTTTTTAAGTGGGAGAACTTCAATTGTTGGCTGACTGAATACTTTTTTGTATGTTGATGATAATATGATGTACAATATTAAATTATGTTTCTATTTGAAAGAAATAAGGTATTATATTTAATATAAACTTCTTTTTTTTTTTTACAGTTTCACCAATTCATTTTAATTAACTTAATCATTATGACACACCCCTTACTATTGTCACTAATTGCACTTGTTTGTCTACATAACCTGGTTCAAGTATTCATGACATTACCCTGAGGAAGGCACAGTGATGCTGAAAACATTGGTAAATACCCATTCAATTGCTGGGAGTTTATATATATATATATGGAGTGTGCGACTTTATTTTTATCGTTTGAAGTCTTGATCAATGAACACATTATACGTGGCCACGAAGGCTTGAATCTGGGACTGACGGATGTCCTAGACGTCTAGGACGGCTACCCAGGCTTACCACAACACAGTTGCCTGATCACCGACAACGATGAGACAGCCTATAGGGAGGAGGTCAGAGACCTGGCTGGGTGGTGCCAGAATAACACCCGATCCCTCAGCGTAACCAAGACTAAGGAGATGATTGTGGACTACAGGAAAAGGAGGACCGAGCACGCCCCCATTCTCATCGACGGGGCTGTACAACAAAACCTATTACCCCTCAGGAGACTAAAAAGATTTGGCATGGGTCCTCAGATCCTCAAAAGGTTCTACAGCTGCAACATCGAGAGTATGGCTGCATCACTGCCTGGTACGGCAACTGCTCGGCCTCCGACTGCAAGGCGCTACAGAGGGTAGTGCGAACGGCCCAGTAAATCAGTGGGGCAAAGCTGCCTGCCATCCAGGACTTCTACACCAGGCGGTGTCAGAGGAAGGCCAAAAAATTGTCAAATACCCCAGACACCCCAGTCATAGACTGTTCTCTCTACTACCGCATGGCAAGCGGTACCGGAGTGCCAAGTCTAGGACCAAAAGGCATCTCAACAGCTTTTACCCCCAAACCATAAGACTCCCGAACAGGTAATCAAATGGCTATAATTTCATGTCATGATCAACCGTCATAATAAACCCAGTTATGATCAACCCTGTTATCATCTCAGGGTTGATTATATCAGGGTCGATCATGACAGGGTTGATTATGACAGGGTTTATTAATGACATGGTTTATTAATGACAGGGTTGAACATGACAGGGTTTATTAATGACAGGGTTGAACATGACAGGGTTTATTAATGACAGGGTTTATTATGACGGTTGAACATGACAGGGTTTATTAATGACAGGGTTTGTTATGACGGTTGACCATGACAGGGTTGATTATAACAGGGTTGATTATGACAGGGTTTATTAATGACAGGGTTTATTAATGACAGGGTTTATTAATGACAGGGTTGAACATGACAGGGTTTATTAATGACAGGGTTGAACATGACAGGGTTTATTAATGACAGGGTTTATTAATGACAGGGTTGATTAATGACAGGGTTGATTAATGACAGGGTTGATCATGACAGGGTTGATTATGACAGGGTTGATTATGACAGGGTTTATTAATGACAGGGTTGAACATGACATGGTTTATTAATGACAGGGTTGATTATGACAGGGTTTATTAATGACAGGGTTTATTAATGACAGGGTTTATTAATGACAGGGTTGATTAATGACAGGGCTGATTAATGACAGGGTTGATCATGACAGGGTTGATTATGACAGGGTTGATTATGACAGGGTTTATTAATGACAGGGTTGAACATGACAGGGTTTATTAATGACAGGGTTTATTAATGACAGGGTTGATTATGACAGGGTTTATTAATGACAGGGTTGATTATGACAGGGTTGATTATGACAGGGTTGATTATGACAGGGTTTATTAATGACAGGGTTTATTAATGACAGGGTTGAACATGACAGGGTTTATTAATGACAGGGTTGATCATGACAGGGTTGATCATGACAGGGTTTGATCATGACAGGGTTGATCATGACAGGGTTGATCATGACAGGGTTTATAAATGACAGGGTTGATCATGACAGGGTTTGATCATGACAGGGTTGAACATGACAGGGTTGATCATGACAGGGTTAATCATGACAAGGTTTATTCATGACAGGGTTGATCATGACAGGGTTGATCATGACAGGGTTGATCATGACAAGGTTTATTCATGACAGGGTTGATCATGACAGGGTTAATCATGACAAGGCTTATTCATGACAAGGTTTATTCATGACAGGGTTGATCATGACAGGGTTAATCATGACAAGGTTTATTCATGACAGGGTTGATCATGACAGGGTTGATCATGACAGGGTTTACTATAACAGGATTTACTATGACAGGGTTTATCATAATGTACAAATCTCTATTCAGCTTCTATATCTGCATAAAGGAAATTATTATCTGTAAGAAGTAAGAGAACTGGTTTTCCAGAATGTTTTTGTTCAACTGTGTTACCCACTCCAGTCAGCAGGTGGCGATGAGAGACTTTCAGGTGATGCTTCTTGCGTGACGTATAATGTAGTGGACGGGATGTTTTTTCAACAACAACAATTCATCCACCTCGGTAGCGTGCTAGCCAACATAAAACCACAACATTGAAGCTCTTTAGTCAAAGTATATTAACCTCAGTGTTTTAAACACAATGTCAGAGTAACGTTAACTAGTAAATAGGCAATTTAATTTAACATTTACGTTATTAGCTATCTGGCTATGTAACACTCGGCTAATGCTAACTAGCTTACTTTCTAACATCCTCGACCATGAGCTTACTAAGCTACTCCCCACCTGCTAAAGAAGAGGAGGTCTGCTGGACGGAGAAAGACGCCCCCGTGAAAGAGGAGGAAGAGGAGGCTGTTACAGTTAAACAAGAAGTAGAGGGCGAGGCTGTTACAGTGAAAGAAGAGGAGAAAGACGTGAAAGAGGAAGCATTTACAGTGAAAGAAGAGGAAGAATCTTTAAGAGTGAAAGAGGAGGATGCAGTTTTTGGAATGGAGGAGGAGGAGGGGGAGATTACTGTCACGTTGGAGGAGGAAGGGAAGACTGGAGATCCGATTAACACGAGTAAGTACTATTTTAAAAACACTGTGTTTCTATCAGACTGTTTCTGTCCAGAGTGTTTCTATCAGAGTTTTTCCTGACTCTGTAGTTGTTGAACTGTCTTACTAAATGTGTCGTGTTAAAGTCTGCCGACATTCGCAAAAACGCTGTCAAGCCACCCACTCTTCTGTTTCCGCCTGCATTTTCTTACACCGAGATCATTCTGAAAGTTGTTATTGCATTTTGGGGACACCAAAAATACATTCATTTTCCAATGCGAATAAACAACGCTTTATGGTACCGCGTGTTTTCTGATGGGGAGACTGGGTCGGATGCTCTTTAAACATCTCGATCAGCGTCATCTGCAATAAACGTTTTTCAGGGATCTTTTTTATTTCAGCTCGTGAAACACTTTACATGGTTTATATTGGTTTTAAGTATATTTATAAATGGGTGATACCCTTTTAAAGTACCAGGGACCCTGGACATTTGTCAAGTCTTGTTCCAGACCATATGTGTACAAATAAGTGAAATCAAAAGGCTACTTTTGCGATATTAATATTATGCACCGATAGTACATTTTTGTCCCGATATCCGTTATTTTCTTTGCCCAAAAAAACTTTACCTATTACCGATACTAAACATTCTAGCGGCCTTTTAAGCATTCTAATACAGTTAAATAGTTTAAACAAACACACTGACCAAAGGGTTATTTTGTTGGCATTTACGTATGTCCCCATTACCAGTAAAACATATTTAAAACCTATTTCTTTCACTTACCTGCTGTGTTGTTCATTTGTTCAGTCGTTTCATTCTCAACCAGGATTTCATCATACATCATAGAAGCAGGGAAGTTTCAGCTCAGTCGGTCCGTGGCCTCTCTTCCTTGAGTTGTCTCGCTGAAATTTTCTTTCTCTTTCAAATGACTACTGGACATGAACTTGTTCAGTTGTTGGAAGTGAAGTAGGTAGATGAATTGTGCGCTTAGTATTTTTCTGCGTTTGTTCTGTGTAGCGCTGTATTTTTCGTGGCGTGATTACGTCATCTACCTACGTTATATAGGTATGTACGTCATCTACCTACGTTATGTAGGTCATCTACCTACGTTATATAGGTATGGCACGTCATCTACCTACGTTATATAGGTATGGCACGTCATCTACCTACGTTTTATAGGTACGTAGGTCAGCTTTGACATCGGTTTTGCACATCGACGTTAAACTAGACATCAGGTCATGCCGATTTTTTGGGGATTTGCTTACCAATATATCGTGCTTCCCTAATTAATATTAAAGTTTAAGATTGAATACATTTATGTGAAAATGTGCATTTCAGAATGTAGACATACTGGACGTGTTAGAGCACATTATAAGGATCATAATGACGAGATGTTGTCTGTATCGTTCATGGATCACAGGGTCTTACAGGGTGGGCATGTTTTGGCCGAAAATGACCCACTTTCATCATGATGTTGTCAGAAAAGGGTTTGTGATACAAATGTAAAACATATTTCCGCCCCATTTTTTCCACCACACAAGTTTTTCGAACCATGATGGTGTGGAATCACCCTGTACTGCCAATCCACTTTTTCTGGGCACTGTATGAGGTCAGACCTGTAACGATGACTGCTGCTTACAGTTCTATGAAGCACAGCATCACGTTAACGGGGCTGGACAGGAACCGATACTCAAGGACCTTTCTGATGCTCTCGTTCAGGTAACCCGGGGTCCCGGTGCTCGTTCAGGTAACCCGGGGTTCCGGTGCACAGAAACTCTTTTTTTTTAAAAGACACTCTTTGACTACTCCATAATGTTTCATCATTAGATGCTACAGTCCTTTAAGACTCCATAATGTTTCATCATTAGATGCTACAGTCCTCCTTTAAGACTCCATAATGTTTAATCATTAGATGCTACAGTCCTCCTTTAAGACTCCATAATGTTTCATCATTAGATGCTACAGTCCTCCTTTAAGACTCCATAATGTTTAATCTGTAGATGCTGCAAATCAAAAATTCAAAGATGAGAATTGGTGTCATTAGACACCCGCTTTACATTTCTTACATATATTTATTCACATTGAAACATATAAACATTAATATTGAAATAATGCAATTTTATTTGGCAAATTTTTCAATCTATTGTTGAGCATAATATACTCTATGGACATATCAAAGATTCAGAGTTCTGAGAATCTCTGCTACTTTTAGAGATATGATCCATTTGGGAAGCCACTATATGATCCATTTGGGAAGCCACCATATGATCCATTTGGGAAGCCACCATATGATCCATTTGGGAAGCCACCATATGATCCATTTGGGAAGCCACCATATGATCCATTTGGGAAGCCACCATATGATCCATTTGGGAAGCCACCATATGATCCATTTGGGAAGCCACCATATGATCCATTTGGGAAGCCACCATATGATCCATTTGGGAAGCCACCATATGATCCATTTGGGAAGCCACCATATGATCCATTTGGGAAGCCACCATATGATCCATTTGGGAAGCCACCATATGATCCATTTGGGAAGCCACCATATGATCCATTTGGGAAGCCACCATATGATCCATTTGGGAAGCCACCATATGATCCATTTGGGAAGCCACCATATGATCCATTTGGGAAGCCACCATGTGATCCATTTGGGAAGCCACCATGTGATCCATTTGGGAAGCCACCATGTGATCCATTTGGGAAGCCACCATGTGATCCATTTGGGAAGCCACCATGTGATCCATTTGGGAAGCCACCATGTGATCCATTTGGGAAGCCACCATATGATCCATTTGGGAAGCCACCATGTGATCCATTTGGGAAGCCACCATGTGATCCATTTGGGAAGACACTATATGATCCATTTGGGAAGCCACCATATGATCCATTTGGGAAGCCACCATATGATCCATTTGGGAAGCCACCATATGATCCATTTGGGAAGCCACCATATGATCCATTTGGGAAGCCACAATGAACTTCCGGCGCCGACAGAGATGGCCGCCTCGCTTCGCGTTCCTAGGAAACTATGCAGTTTTTTGTTTTTTTACGTGTTATTTCTTACACTAGTACCCCAGGTCATCTTAGGTGTCATCACATACAGCCGAGAAGAACTACTGAATATAAGATCAGCGTCAACTCACCACCAGTACGACCAAGAATATGTTTTTCGTGATGCGGATCCTGTGTTCTGCCTTACAACCAGCGCCACGGGATGGTTCCCATGCAGCGACCCAAAAAAACGACTCAGAAAAAGAGGGAAACGAAGCGGTCTTCTGGTCAGACTCCGGAGACGGGCACATCGTGCACCACTCCCTAGCATTCTTCTTGCCAATGTCCAGTCTCTTGACAACAAGGTTGATGAAATCCGAGCAAGGGTAGCATTCCAGAGGGACATCAGAGACTGTAACGTTCTCTGTTTCACGGAAACGTGGCTCACTGGTGAGACGCAATCCGAAGCGGTGCAGCCAGCGGGTTTCTCCACGCATCGCGAGGACAGAAACGAACATCTTTCTGGTAAGAAGAGGGGCGGGGGCGTATGCCTTATGGCCAACGTGACATGGTGTGATGAAAGAAACATACAGGAACTCAAATCCTTCTGTTCACCTGATTTAGAATTCCTCACAATCAAATGTAGACCGCATTATCTACCAAGAGAATCACAGCCGTATATATCCCCCCCCAAGCAGACACATCGATGGCTCTGAACGAACTTTATTTAACTCTCTGCAAACTGGAAACGATTTATCCGGAGGCTGCATTCATTGTAGCTGGGGATTTTAACAAGGCTAATCTGAAAACAAGACCCCCTAAATTTTATCAGCATATCGATTGCGCAACCAGGGGTGGAAAGACCCTGGATCATTGTTACTCTAACTTCCGCGACGCATATAAGGCCCTGCCCCGCCCCCCTTTCGGAAAAGCTGACCACGACTCCATTTTATTGATCCCTGCCTACAGACAGAAACTAAAACAAGAAGTTCCCACGCTGAGGTCTGTCCAACGCTGGTCCGACCAAGCTGACTCCACAATCCAAGACTGCTTCCATCACGTGGACTGGGAGATGTTTCGTATTGCGTCAGCCAACAACATTGACGAATACGCTGATTCGGTGTGCGAGTTCATTAGAACGTGCGTTGAAGATGTCGTTCCCATAGCAACGATTAAAACATTCCCCAACCAGAAACCGTGGATTGATGGCAGCATTCGTGTGGAACTGAAGGCGCGAACCACTGCTTTTAATCAGGGCAAGGTGTCTGGTAACATGACTGAATACAAACAGTGCAGCTATTCCCTCCGCAAGGCTATCAAACAAGCTAAGCGCCAGTACAGAGACAAAGTAGAATCTCAATTCAACGGCTCAGACACAAGAGGCATGTGGCAGGGTCTACAGTCAATCACGGACTACAGGAAGAAACCCAGCCCAGTCACGGACCAGGATGTCTTGCTCCCAGGCAGACTAAACAACTTTTTTGCCCGCTTTGAGGACAATACAGTGCCACTGACACGGCCTGCAACGAAAACATGCGGTCTCTCCTTCACTGCAGCCGAAGTGAGTAAGACATTTAAACGTGTTAACCCTCGCAAGGCTGCAGGCCCAGACGGCATCCCCAGCCGCGCCCTCAGAGCATGCGCAGACCAGCTGGCCGGTGTGTTTACGGACATATTCAACCAATCCCTATACCAGTCTGCTGTTCCCACATGCTTCAAGAGGGCCACCATTGTTCCTGTTCCCAAGAAAGCTAAGGTAACTGAGCTAAACGACTACCGCCCCGTAGCACTCACATCCGTCATCATGAAGTGCTTTGAGAGACTAGTCAAGGACCATATCACCTCCACCCTACCTGACACCCTTGACCCACTCCAATTTGCTTACTGCCCAAATAGGTCCACAGATGATGCAATCTCAACCACACTGCACACTGCCCTAACCCATCTGGACAAGAGGAATACCTATGTGAGAATGCTGTTCATCGACTACAGCTCGGCATTCAACACCATAGTACCCTCCAAGCTCGTCATCAAGCTCGAGACCCTGGGTCTCGACCCCGCCCTGTGCAACTGGGTACTGGACTTCCTGACGGGCCGCCCCCAGGTGGTGAGGGTAGGCAACAACATCTCCTCCCCGCTGATCCTCAACACTGGGGCCCCACAAGGGTGCGTTCTGAGCCCTCTCCTGTACTCCCTGTTCACCCACGACTGCGTGGCCACGCACGCCTCCAACTCAATCATCAAGTTTGCGGACGACACAACAGTGGTAGGCTTGATTACCAACAACGACGAGACGGCCTACAGGGAGGAGGTGAGGGCCCTCGGAGTGTGGTGTCAGGAAAATAACCTCACACTCAACGTCAACAAAACTAAGGAGATGATTGTGGACTTCAGGAAACAGCAGAGGGAACACCCCCCCATCCACATCGATGGAACAGTAGTGGAGAGGGTAGCAAGTTTTAAGTTCCTCGGCATACACATCACAGACAAACTGAATTGGTCCACTCACACAGACAGCATCGTGAAGAAGGCGCAGCAGCGCCTCTTCAACCTCAGGAGGCTGAAGAAATTCGGCTTGTCACCAAAAGCACTCACAAACTTCTACAGATGCACAATCGAGAGCATCCTGGCGGGCTGTATCACCGCCTGGTATGGCAACTGCACCGCCCTCAACCGTAAGGCTCTCCAGAGGGTAGTGAGGTCTGCACAACGCATCACCGGGGGCAAACTACCTGCCCTCCAGGACACCTACACCACCCGATGCTACAGGAAGGCCATAAAGATCATAAAGATCATCAAGGACATCAACCACCCGAGCCACTGCCTGTTCACCCCGCTGTCATCCAGAAGGCGAGGTCAGTACAGGTGCATCAAAGCTGGGACCGAGAGACTGAAAAACAGCTTCTATCTCAAGGCCATCAGACTGTTAAACAGCCACCACTAACATTGAGTGGCTACTGCCAACACACTGTCAATGCCACTGACTCTACTCCAGCCACTTTAATCATGGGAATTGATGGGAAATGATGTAAATATATCACTAGCCACTTTAAACAATGCTACCTTATATAATGTTACTTACCCTACATTATTCATCTCATATGCATACGTAGATACTGTACTCTATATCATCGACTGCATCCTTATGTAATACATGTATCACTAGCCACTTTAACTATGCCACTTGGTTTACATACTCATCTCATATGTATATACTGTACTCGATATCATCTACTGTATCTTGCCTATGCTGCTCTGTACCATCACTCATTCATATATCCTTATGTACATATTCTTTATCCCCTTACACTGTGTATAAGACAGTAGTTTTTTTTGGAATTGTTAGTTAGTTTACTTGTTCGTTATTACTGCATTGTCGGAACTAGAAGCACAAGCATTTCGCTACACTCGCATTAACATCTGCTAACCATGTGTATGTGACAAATAAATTTGATTTGATTTTGATTTGATTTGATCCATTTGGTAAGCCACTATATGATCCATTTGGGAAGCCACCATATGATCCATTTGGGAAGCCACTATATGATCCATTTGGGAAGCCACTATATGATCCATTTGGGAAGCCACCATATGATCCATTTGGGAAGCCACCATATGATCCATTTGGTAAGCCACTATATGATCCATTTGGGAAGCCACCACATGATCCATTTGGTAAGCCACTATATGATCCATTTGGGAAGCCACCATATGATCCATTTGGGAAGCCACCATATGATCCATTTGGTAAGCCACCATATGATCCATTTGGTAAGCCACCATATGATCCATTTGGTAAGCCACTATATGATCCATTTGGGAAGCCGTACCAACATAATGAATGTAAAACATGTATTTAAAAAGCTTGCCCTCTGCAGGTCAAAGAAGGGCTGTGATTGGTTACATTTCCTACTATGCCAATTGGTCCATCACATTAAAAAGCTTGCCCTCTGCAGGTCAAAGAAGGGCTGTGATTGGTTACATTTCCTACTATGCCAATTGGTCCATCACATTAAAAAGTTTGCCCTCTGCAGGTCAAAGAAGGGCTGTGATTGGTTACATTTCCTACTATGTCAATTGGTCCATCACATTAAAACTAGTAGAGATCCTGCTCTGAAACTCTGTCTAAAATGGTCCATCACATTAAAACTAGTAGAGATCCTACTCTGAAACTCTGTCTAAAATGGTCCATCACATTAAAACTAGTAGAGATCCTACTCTGAAACTCTGTCTAAAATGGTCCATCACATTCAAACTAGTAGAGATCCTACTCTGAAACTCTGTCTAAAATGGTCCATCACATTAAAACTAGTAGAGATCCTACTCTGAAACTCTGTCTAAAATGGTCCATCACATTCAAACTAGTAGAGATCCTACTCTGAAACTCTGTCTAAAATGGTCCATCACATTCAAACTAGTAGAGGTCCTACTCTGAAACTCTGTCTAAAATGGTCCATCACATTCAAACTAGTAGAGGTCCAACTCTGAAACTCTGTCTAAAATGGTCCATCACATTCAAACTAGTAGAGATCCTACTCTGAAACTCTGTCTAAAATGGTCCATCACATTCAAACTAGTAGAGGTCCTACTCTGAAACTCTGTCTAAAATGGTCCATCACATTCAAACTAGTAGAGGTCCAACTCTGAAACTCTGTCTAAAATGGTCCATCACATTCAAACTAGTAGAGATCCTACTCTGAAACTCTGATGCTCAACCCACCACCACCAATGTTGTTAAAATCTCTGTCTGATAAATTGTATGTGTGGAAGTGTTTTGACTCTGTCTGATAAATGGTATGAGTGTGGAAGTGTTTTGTCTCTGTCTGATAAATTGTATGAGTGTGGAAGTGTTTTGAGGATACAATATACAGGTAACTGCCAAATAAAGGAGACGCTTGAGTCAATGAGGGAAACAAAGTAGACTGAACTAAAATATAAACGCAACATGTAGTATAGTGTTGTTCCCATGTTTCATGAGCTGAAATAAAAAGACCCAGAAATGTGCATTCCTCTGTATTCCTGTATTTCTCTCAAATTGTGTGCACAAATTTGTAGTTATGACTCTTTATGTTGGGGTTTCCTTTACTTGGGCATTTATGACTCTTTATGTTGGGGATTCCTTTATTTTGGTAGTTATGACTCTTTATGTTGGGGATTCCTTTATTTGGGCAGTTACCTGTAGCCATTATTATTAATTTCTTTACCAATGGATCATTTATACTTAAAAAAAACACACACATTTTTTTTTTACCTACTTTTTCTCCCCGGACACAGCCCGGGATCGAACCTGGCTCTGTAGTGATGCCTCAAGCACTGCAGTGCCTTAGACCGCTGTGCAAACTCGGGAGGCCCCACGGATCATTTTGGACCTGAATACATGTCAACAATCCTTCCCCTCAAAGGAGACTTCTTCTATGGATGTTAAAATCCCCCGTTACGGACATTCTACTCAAGTTTTACATTGAATATGTTGTTTTTAATGTAGGAATCGTTAAAGGGCTACTGTGTGATTCTGGCCATTTGTACGGAGTCCGATTAAACACTAGAATGTCACAGTCTGTAAGATGTGTTTACCACCAACAAAACATTAATAACAATGGATCAAATTCAGCCTATGACATTAATTGAAATACTGTAGTCCACAATATCTATTATTATAGAGCTCTGTTCAGCCTAAAAACATGACATGATCTATTATTATAGAGCTCTGCTCAGCCTAAAGACGTGACATTATCTATTATTATAGAGCTCTGCTCAGCCTGTAACTATGACATTATTATTATAGAGCTCTGCTCAGCCTAAAAACATGATCTATTATTATAGAGCTCTGCTCAGCCTGTAAACATGACATTATCTATTATTATAGAGCTCTGTTCAGCCTAAAAACATGACATGATCTATTATTATAGAGCTCTGCTCAGCCTGGAGACATGACATTATCTATTATTATAGAGCTCTGCTCAGCCTGTAAACATGACATTATCTATTATTATAGAGCTCTGTTCAGCCTAAAAACATGACATGATCTATTATTATAGAGCTCTGCTCAGCCTAAAGACGTGACATTATCTATTATTATAGAGCTCTGCTCAGCCTGTAACTATGACATTATTATTATAGAGCTCTGCTCAGCCTAAAAACATGATCTATTATTATAGAGCTCTGCTCAGCCTGTAAACATGACATTATCTATTATTATAGAGCTCTGTTCAGCCTAAAGACGTGACATGATCTATTATTATAGAGCTCTGCTCAGCCTGTAAACATGACATGATCTATTATTATAGAGCTCTGCTCAGCCTAAAAACATGATCTATTATTATAGAGCTCTGCTCAGCCTGTAACTATGACATTATCTATTATTAAAGAGCTCTGCTCAGCCTGTAACTATGACATTATCTATTATTATAGAGCTATGCTCAGCCTGTAACTATGACATTATCTATTATTATAGAGCTATGCTCAGCCTGTAACTATGACATTATCTATTATTATAGAGCTATGCTCAGCCTGTAACTATGACATTATCTATTATTATAGAGCTCTGCTCAGCCTGTAAACACAACATTCCATGAGAGCAAGATTCTAGTTGGAACTCTACATCTTTTATTTTAAATTATTGAGGGATCTGATTTAGATTTAACCTCCTAGCAGGAGAGTTGTGGAGGTTTCATTCAGTTCTCTATTTAAATAAACACTCTGTCTTTGGCAGGAGAAAGACCAGACTCAGAGGAACCAGAGACGTCCAAACCGGCAAAACAACACAACTGCTCCCACTGTGGAAAGGGTTTTAACCATGTAAGGGACCTGAAACGACATGAGAGAATACACACAGGGGAGAAGCCTTTCCAATGCTCCCAGTGTGGAAAAAGTTTTTCCTTGTTAGCGAGCCTGAAACGACATGAGAGGACACACACAGGAGAGAAGCCTCATCACTGCTCCCAGTGTGGAAAGAGTTTTACCCAGTTAGGACACCTGAAAGTGCACGAGAGGATACACACAGGGGAGAAGCCCTACCACTGCTCCCAATGTGGAAAGAGTTTTAACCGGAAAGAATCCCTGAAAGAGCATGAAAGAATACACACAGTGCAGAAGCAAGAGAAACCGTACCACTGCTCCCACTGTGTAAAGGGTTTTAACCAGTTAGGGGACCTGAAAATGCATGAGAGAATACACACATGCGATAAATCTTTCCAATGCTTCCAGTGTGGAAAGAGTTTTTCCGCATCAGGGTGCCTGAAAAGACATGAGAGAACACACACAGGGGGAAAACCTCATCACTGCTCCCAGTGTGGAAAGAGTTTTAACCGGAACGAACACCTGAAAGAGCATGAGAGAATACACACAGGAGACAAGCCCTACCACTGCTCCCAATGTAAAAAGAGTTTTGCCTGGTTAGGACACATGAGAAGACATGAGAGAACACACACAGGAGATAAGGATGTAGGCTGCTGAACAGTGGGACATGGGACAGATAAAGGCTGCTGAACAGTGGGACATAGGACAGATGTAGGCTGAACAGTGGGACATAGGACAGATGTAGGCTGAACAGTGGGACATAGGACAGATGTAGACTGAACAGTAGGACATAGGACAGATGGAGGCTGAACAGTGGGTCAGGACAGATGTAGGCTGAACAGTAGGTCATAGGACAGATGTAGGCTGAACAGTGGGACAGATGTAGACTGCACAGTAGGACAGATGTAGGCTGAACAGTAGGACATAGGACAGATGGAGGCTGAACAGTAGGACATAGGACAGATGTAGGCTGAACAGTAGGACAGATATAGGCTGAACAGTGGGACAGATGTAGACTGAACAGTAGGTCATAGGACAGATGTAGTCTGAACAGTAGGTCATAGGACAGATGTAGGCTGAACAGTGGGTCATAGGACAGATGTAGACTGAACAGTAGGACAGATATAGGCTGAACAGTGGGTCATAGGACAGATATAGGCTGAACAGTGGGTCATAGGACAGATATAGGCTGAACAGGAGGACAGATGTAGGCTGAACAATGGAACATAGGACAGATGTAGGCTGAACAGTGGGACATAGGACAGATGTAGGCTGAACAGTAGGACAGATGTAGGCTGAACAGTGGGACATAGGACAGATGTAGGCTGAACAGTGGGTAATAGGACATATGTAAGCTGAACAGTGGGACAGATGTAGACTGAACAGTAGGTCATAGGACAGATGTAGTCTGAACAGTAGGTCATAGGACAGATGTAGGCTGAACAGTGGGTCATAGGACAGATGTAGACTGAACAGTAGGACAGATATAGGCTGAACAGTGGGTCATAGGACAGATATAGGCTGAACAGTGGGTCATAGGACAGATATAGGCTGAACAGGAGGACAGATGTAGGCTGAACAGTGGAACATAGGACAGATGTAGGCTGAACAGTGGGACATAGGACAGATGTAGGCTGAACAGTAGGACAGATGTAGGCTGAACAGTGGGACATAGGACAGATTTAGGCTGAACAGTAGGACATAGGACAGATATAGGCTGAACAGTGGGTCATAGGACAGATGTAGGCTGAACAGTGGAACATAGGACAGATGTGGGCTGAACAGTAGGACAGATGTAGGCTGAACAGTGGGACAGATATAGGCTGAACAGTAGGACATAGGACAGATGTAGGCTGAACAGTAGGTCAGATGAAGGCTGAACAGTGGGACATAGGACAGATGTAGGCTGCTGAACAGTGGGACATGGGACAGATGTAGGCTGAACAGTAGGTCAGATGAAGGCTGAACAGTGGGACATAGACAGATGTAGGCTGCTGAACAGTGGGACATGGGACAGATATAGGCTGAACAGTGGGACATGGGACAGATGTAGGCTGCTGAACAGTGGGACATAGGACAGATGTAGGCTGAACAGTGTGACAGAGGACAGATGTAGGCTGAACAGTGGGACAGAGGACAGATGTAGGCTGAACAGTGGGACATGGGACAGATATAGGCTGAACAGTGGGACATGGGACAGATATAGGCTGAACAGTGGGACATAGGACAGATGTAGGCTGAACAGTGGGACATAGGACAGATGTAGGCTGAACAGTGGGACAGATGTAGGCTGAACAGTGGAACATAGGACAGATGTAGGCTGCTGAACAGTGGGACATGGGACAGATGTAGGCTGAACAGTGGGACATGGGACAGATGTAGGCTGAACAGTAGGTCAGATGAAGGCTGAACAGTGGGACATAGGACAGATGTAGGCTGCTGAACAGTGGGACATGGGACAGATGTAGGCTGAACAGTGGGACAGAGGACAGATGTAGGCTGAACAGTGGTACATGGGACAGATATAGGCTGAACAGTGGGACATGGGACAGATGTAGGCTGCTGAACAGTGGGACATAG
Source organism: Oncorhynchus kisutch (assembly GCF_002021735.2). Classification (NCBI taxonomy): domain Eukaryota; kingdom Metazoa; phylum Chordata; class Actinopteri; order Salmoniformes; family Salmonidae; genus Oncorhynchus; species Oncorhynchus kisutch. Next base: position 10,567,357 of record NW_022261978.1, on the reverse strand, counting down.
GACAGATGTAGGCTGAACAGTGTGACAGAGGACAGATGTAGGCTGAACAGTGGGACAGAGGACAGATGTAGGCTGAACAGTGGGACATGGGACAGATATAGGCTGAACAGTGGGACATAGGACAGATGTAGGCTGAACAGTGGGACATAGGACGGATGTAGGCTGAACAGTGGGACAGATGTAGGCTGAACAGTGGAACATAGGACAGATGTAGACTGAACAGTGGGACAGATGTAGGCTGAACAGTAGGACATAGGACAGATATAGGCTGAACAGTGGGACATAGGACAGATGTAGGCTGAACAGTAGGACAGATGAAGGCTGAACAGTGGGACATAGGACAGATGTAGGCTGAACAGTAGGACAGATGAAGGCTGAACAGTGGGACATAGGACAGATGTAGGCTGCTGAACAGTAGGACATAGGACAGATATAGACTGAACAGAGGACAGATGAAGGCCCAATACATGGTGGGACAGTAGTCCCCAGACACTCTGAATGTGTCTTGACTTTCCAGTGTTTTCCCTCCTGCAGGTATTATAAAGGATTGTGTTTGTGGATGTGTTTTCTGGGTGAGGGTTTGTGCCCGAGCACAGCTGATTCAAATAACCAACTCATCATCAAGCTGTTCTTCATGTGTGTTAGAGGACCTGAAATCACATGAGAGAATATAGAGGCTTTGTTCTAATCTCCACCCGGCACAGCCAGAAGAGGACTGGCCACCCCACATAGCCTGGTTCCTCTCTAGGTTTCTTCCTAGGTTTTGGCCTTTCTAGGGAGTTTTTCATGAGAGAATATAGAGGCTTTGTTCTAACTGTTGTTTTTGACTGAGAATATTTCCTGTTTTTCTATTTTCCTTTAATTGTTGAAATGTTCCGGATTCACTAACCTTCATGTCTTAAAGTAATGATGGTCTGTTGCTTCTCTTTGCTTATTTGAGCTGTTCTGTTCTTGACATAATATGGACTTGGTCTTTTACCCAATAGGGCTATCTTCTGTATACTACCCCTACCTTGTCACAACACAACTGATTGGCTCAATTGCATTAAGAAGGAAAGACATTCCACAAATTAACTAAATTAAGAAGTAATTTTGTGTGGAAGTTCAAAACTTGTTTTTACGTCGCAGATACAAAGCACATCAGTAACATCTCCCCGTTGTTGAAAGGGTTCGTCACATTGCTGTTTAATTGGCCCAATTTCTTATTTAGATGTTCACAGATTTTCAACATTTTGATTATCGCTGATGTCATATTCTGGGTAAAGTAAAAAATAAGGTGAAATATTTGGGTAAATGTTCCTAAAACTGATAGTAACAACAATAAACAGAAATATAAACGCAACATGTAAAGTGTTGGATGTTTCATGAGCTGAAAAAAAAGATTGGTCTAAGGTTTAGTGCTCGTGTTTCTTGGCCCAAGCAAGTCTCTTCTTCTTATTGGTGTCCTTTAGTAGTGGTTTCCTTGCAGCAATTTGACCATGAAGGCTTGATTCACGCAGTCTCCTCTGAACCGATGATGTTGAGATGTGTCTGTTGCTTGAACTTTGTGAAGCATTTATTTGGGCTGCAATTTCTAAGGCTGGTAAACTCTACTGAACTTATGCATCAGAAGTAACTCTGGATCTTCCATTCTTGCTGATTGGCTCAAAAACGCATTAAGAAATTTCACAAATTAACTTTTAACAAGGCACAACATAACTTGAAATGCATTCCAGGTGACTTCCTCATGAAGCTGGTCGAGTCATCAAGGCAAACGGTGGCTACTTCGAAGAATCTAAAATATATTTTGATTTGTTTAACACTTTTTTTTGGTTACTACATGATTCCATATGTGTTATTTTATAGAGTGTTGATGTCTTCACTATTCTTCTACAAAGTAGAAAATAGTATAAATAAATAAATAAATAAACTGTTGAATCAGTAGGTGTGTCCTAAAGTCTAAGGCAGTTATAAATGCAAGGCTGCGCACAGTGCAACAATATGCCAACAAAACAGGATAAATAGTTCCAAATGAAGGGCCTTATTATGTGATCCTCCACCCATGTTGTGAGTTGTGTTGTGGGCTGTGTTATGTTGTGGGCTGTGTTACGTTGTGTTATGTTGTGGGCTGTGTTGTGTTGTGGGCTGTGTTGTGTTGTGTTGTGGGTTGTGTTGTGTTGTGGGTTGTGTTGTGTTGTGGGCTGTGTTGTGTTGTGTTGTGGGCTGTGTTGTGTTGTGGGTTGTGTTGTGTTGTGGGCTGTGTTATGTTGTGGGCTGTGTTATGTTGTGTTATGTTGTGGGCTGTGTTATGTTGTGGGCTGTGTTATGTTGTGTTATGTTGTGGGCTGTGTTATGTTGTGGGCTGTGTTATGTTGTAGGCTGTGTTATGTTGTGGGCTGTGTTATGTAGTGTTGTGGGCTGTGTTATGTTGTGTTGTGGGCTGTGTTATGTTGTGGGTTGTGTTATGTTGTGGGCTGTGTTATGTTGTGTTGTGTTGTGGGCTGTGTTATGTTGTGTTGTGTTGTGGGCTGTGTTATGTTGTGTTGTGTTGTGGGCTGTGTTATGTTGTGTTATGTTGTGGGCTGTGTTATGTTGTGGGTTGTGTTATGTTGTGGGCTGTGTTATGTTGTGGGCTGTGTTATGTTGTGTTATGTTGTGGGCTGTGTTATGTTGTGGGCTGTGTTATGTTGTGGGCTGTGTTGTGTTGTGGGCTGTGTTATGTTGTGGGTTGTGTTATGTTGTGTTATGTTGTGGGCTGTGTTGTGTTGTGGGCTGTGTTATGTTGTGGGTTGTGTTATGTTGTGGGTTGTGTTATGTTGTGGGCTGTGTTATGTTGTGGGTTGTGTTGTGTTGTGGGCTGTGTTGTGTTGTGGGCTGTGTTGTGTTGTGGGCTGTGTTATGTTGTGGGCTGTGTTATGTTGTGGGCTGTGTTGTGTTGTGGGCTGTGTTGTGTTGTGGGCTGTGTTATGTTGTGGGTTGTGTTATGTTGTGGGTTGTGTTATGTTGTGGGCTGTGTTATGTTGTGGGTTGTGTTATGTTGTGGGCTGTGTTGTGTTGTGGGTTGTGTTATGTTGTGGGTTGTGTTATGTTGTGGGCTGTGTTGTGTTGTGGGCTGTGTTATGTTGTGGGCTGTGTTATGTTGTGGGTTGTGTTATGTTGTGGGTTGTGTTATGTTGTGGGCTGTGTTATGTAGTGTTATGTTGTGGGCTGTGTTATGTAGTGTTATGTTGTGGGTTGTGTTATGTTGTGGGCTGTGTTATGTTGTGGGTTGTGTTATGTTGTGGGCTGTGTTGTGTTGTGGGCTGTGTTATGTTGTGTTGTGGGCTGTGTTATGTTGTGTTGTGGGCTGTGTTATGTTGTGTTGTGGGCTGTGTTATGTTGTGTTGTGGGCTGTGTTATGTTGTGTTGTGGGCTGTGTTATGTTGTGTTGTGTTGTGGGCTGTGTTGTGTTGTGGGCTGTGTTATGTTGTGGGCTGTGTTATGTTGTGGGCTGTGTTATGTAGTGTTATGTAGTGGGCTGTGTTGTGTTGTGTTGTGTTGTGGGTTGTGTTGTGTTGTGTTGTGTTGTGGGTTGTGTTGTGTTGTGGGCTGTGTTGTGTTGTGTTGTGGGCTGTGTTATGTTGTGGGCTGTGTTGTGTTGTGGGCTGTGTTATGTTGTGGGCTGTGTTATGTTGTGGGCTGTGTTATGTTGTGTTGTGTTGTGGGCTGTGTTATGTTGTGTTATGTTGTGGGCTGTGTTATGTTGTGTTGTGGGCTGAGTTATGTTGTGTTGTGTTGTGGGCTGTGTTGTGTTGTGGGCTGTGTTATGTTGTGTTGTGGGCTGTGTTATGTTGTGGGCTGTGTTGTGTTGTGGGCTGTGTTATGTTGTGGGCTGTGTTGTGTTGTGGGCTGTGTTGTGTTGTGGGTTGTGTTATGTTGTGTTATGTTGTGGGCTGTGTTATGTTGTGGGCTGTGTTGTGTTGTGGGCTGTGTTATGTTGTGGGCTGTGTTATGTTATGTTGTGTTGTGGGCTGTGTTATGTTGTGTTGTGGGCTGTGTTATGTTGTGGGCTGTGTTATGTTGTGTTGTGGGCTGTGTTATGTTGTGGGCTGTGTTATGTTGTGTTGTGGGCTGTGTTATGTTGTGTTGTGTTGTGGGCTGTGTTGTGTTGTGGGCTGTGTTATGTTGTGTTGTGGGCTGTGTTATGTTGTGTTGTGGGCTGTGTTATGTTGTGTTATGTTGTGTTGTGTTGTGGGCTGTGTTCTTTTGTGGGCTGTGTTATGTTGTGGGCTGTGTTATGTTGTGGGCTGTGTTATGTAGTGGGCTGTGTTATGTTGTGGGCTGTGTTATGTTGTGTTGTGTTGTGTTGTGGGCTGTGTTATGTTGTGGGCTGTGTTATGTTGTGTTATGTTGTGTTATGTTATGGGCTGTGTTATGTTGTGGGCTGTGTTGTGTTGTGGGTTGTGTTATGTTGTGGGCTGTGTTATGTTGTGGGCTGTGTTATGTTGTGGGCTGTGTTATGTTGTGGGCTGTGTTGTGTTGTGGGCTGTGTTATGTTGTGGGCTGTGTTATGTTGTGGGCTGTGTTGTGGGCTGTGTTGTGTTGTGGGCTGTGTTGTGTTGTGGGCTGTGTTATGTTGTGTTATGTTGTGGGCTGTGTTGTGTTGTGGGCTGTGTTATGTTGTGGGCTGTGTTATGTTGTGGGCTGTGTTATGTTGTGGGTTGTGTTATGTTATGTTGTGTTGTGGGTTGTGTTATGTTATGTTGTGTTGTGGGCTGTGTTGTGTTGTGGGCTGTGTTGTGTTGTGGGCTGTGTTGTGTTGTGGGCTGTGTTGTGTTGTGGGCTGTGTTATGTTGTGGGCTGTGTTATGTTGTGTTATGTTGTGGGCTGTGTTGTGTTGTGGGCTGTGTTGTGTTGTGGGCTGTGTTATGTTGTGGGCTGTGTTGTGTTGTGGGCTGTGTTGTGTTGTGGGTTGTGTTATGTTGTGGGCTGTGTTATGTTGTGTTATGTTGTGGGTTGTGTTATGTTGTGTTATGTTGTGGGCTGTGTTATGTTGTGGGCTGTGTTGTGTTGTGGGCTGTGTTATGTTGTGGGCTGTGTTGTGTTGTGGGCTGTGTTGTGTTGTGGGTTGTGTTATGTTGTGGGCTGTGTTATGTTGTGTTATGTTGTGGGTTGTGTTATGTTGTGTTATGTTGTGGGTTGTGTTATGTTGTGGGCTGTGTTGTGTTGTGGGCTGTGTTATGTTGTGGGCTGTGTTGTGTTGTGGGCTGTGTTGTGTTGTGGGTTGTGTTATGTTGTGGGTTGTGTTATGTTGTGTTATGTTGTGGGTTGTGTTATGTTGTGTTATGTTGTGGGTTGTGTTGTGTTGTGGGCTGTGTTATGTTGTGGGCTGTGTTGTGTTGTGGGCTGTGTTGTGTTGTGGGCTGTGTTATGTTGTGGGCTGTGTTATGTTGTGTTGTGGGCTGTGTTATGTTGTGTTATGTTGTGGGCTGTGTTGTGTTGTGGGCTGTGTTATGTTGTGGGTTGTGTTATGTTGTGTTGTGTTGTGGGCTGTGTTATGTTGTGTTATGTTGTGGGCTGTGTTGTGTTGTGGGCTGTGTTATGTTGTGGGTTGTGTTATGTTGTGTTGTGGGTTGTGTTATGTTGTGTTGTGTTGTGGGCTGTGTTATGTTGTGGGCTGTGTTATGTTGTGTTATGTTGTGTTGTGGGCTGTGTTATGTTGTGGGTTGTGTTATGTTGTGTTGTGGGCTGTGTTATGTTGTGTTATGTTGTGGGCTGTGTTGTGTTGTGGGCTGTGTTATGTTGTGGGTTGTGTTATGTTGTGTTGTGGGCTGTGTTATGTTGTGGGTTGTGTTATGTTATGTTGTGTTGTGGGCTGAGTTATGTTGTGGGCTGTGTTGTGTTGTGGGCTGTGTTATGTTGTGGGCTGTGTTGTGTTGTGGGCTGTGTTATGTTGTGGGCTGTGTTATGTTGTGGGCTGTGTTGTGTTGTGGGTTGTGTTATGTTGTGTTATGTTGTGGGCTGTGTTATGTTGTGTTGTGTTGTGGGCTGTGTTATGTTGTGGGTTGTGTTATGTTGTGTTGTGGGCTGTGTTATGTTGTGGGTTGTGTTATGTTATGTTGTGTTGTGGGCTGAGTTGTGTTGTGGGCTGTGTTATGTTGTGGGCTGTGTTGTGTTGTGGGCTGTGTTATGTTGTGGGCTGTGTTATGTTGTGGGCTGTGTTGTGTTGTGTTGTGGGTTGTGTTATGTTGTGTTATGTTGTGGGCTGTGTTATGTTGTGTTGTGTTGTGGGCTGTGTTATGTTGTGTTATGTTGTGGGCTGTGTTGTGTTGTGGGCTGTGTTATGTTGTGGGCTGTGTTATGTTGTGGGCTGTGTTGTGTTGTGGGTTGTGTTATGTTGTGTTATGTTGTGGGCTGTGTTATGTTGTGTTGTGTTGTGGGCTGTGTTATGTTGTGGGTTGTGTTATGTTGTGTTGTGGGGCTGTGTTATGTTGTGGGTTGTGTTATGTTATGTTGTGTTGTGGGCTGAGTTGTGTTGTGGGCTGTGTTATGTTGTGGGCTGTGTTGTGTTGTGGGCTGTGTTATGTTGTGGGCTGTGTTATGTTGTGGGCTGTGTTGTGTTGTGTTGTGGGTTGTGTTATGTTGTGTTATGTTGTGGGCTGTGTTATGTTGTGTTGTGTTGTGGGCTGTGTTATGTTGTGTTATGTTGTGGGCTGTGTTATGTTGTGGGCTGTGTTGTGTTGTGTTGTGGGTTGTGTTATGTTGTGGGTTGTGTTATGTTATGTTGTGTTGTGGGGCTGTGTTCTTTTGTGGGCTGCGTTATGTTGTGGGTTGTGTTATGTTGTGTTGTGTTGTGGGCTGTGTTATGTTGGTATAACCTCTGACTCTCAAACAGAATTAGTGAACATAAAAGTTCATCCAGTCGCAGAACATGACCAAAAACATGTAATTTCTAACTTTTTAAAAGATTTTGTGGCGTAGAGAAAGTTAGTATTTTTTATTTTAACCTTTATTTAACCAGGCAAGTCTAGGCATGTTTATCAAGTGTTATGTTGACGTGTTATTCAGTGTTATGTTGACGTGTTTATTCAGTGTTATGTTGACGTGTTTATTCAGTGTTATGTTGACGTGTTTATTCAGTGTTATGTTGACGTGTTTATTCAGGTGTTATGTTGACGTGTTTATTTCAGTGTTATGTTGACGTGTTTATTCAGTGTTATGTTGACGTGTTTATTCAGTGTTATGTTGACGTGTTTATTCAGTGTTATGTTGACGTGTTTATTCAGTGTTATGTTGACGTGTTTATTCAGTGTTATGTTGACGTGTTTATTCAGTGTTATGTTGACGTGTTTATTCAGTGTTATGTTGACGTGTTTATTCAGTGTTATGTTGACGTGTTTATTCAGTGTTATGTTGACGTGTTTATTCAGTGTTATGTTGACGAGTTTATTCAGTGTTATGTTGACGTGTTTATTCAGTGTTATGTTGACGTGTTTATTCAGTGTTATGTTGACGTGTTTATTCAGTGTTATGTTGACGTGTTTATTCAGTGTTATGTTGACGTGTTTATTCAGTGTTATGTTGTGTTATGTTGACGTGTTTATTCAGTGTTATGTTGTGTTATGTTGACGTGTTTATTCAGTGTTATGTTGACGTGTTTATTCAGTGTTATGTTGTGTTATGTTGACGTGTTTATTCAGTGTTATGTTGACGTGTTTATGTTGTGTTATGTTCACACTGCATTAGAATATTTATGAAATGCACATTGTTATATTTGGTAGCACTTCTTTCGTGATGCTTGTTTTCCCTCCAACCCCATTGGATGCGTGGAACGGATGTGGGTGTGGCTATGTCTAAATACGGGTGCAATTTTTTTTTTTACTCACAAAAGCTCTGACGATGGCCTTGCGGCCGATAAGTTTAATTGAGAGCGGTGACACTTTCAGGAGCAGTGTGGGAGTTTCTTATTGTTTCTCGCCATTACTGATGTCACCTTTAAAAACGTGTTCAGGTATAAAGCTGTTGTCCTTTTTTGGAAAACTAAGGAACATTCAAGGGTTACTATAACAGGGTTTCTTATAACAGGGTTTATTTGTAACAGGAGGGTTTATTTGTAACAGGGTTGATTCGTAACAGGTTTGTTATTAATGTACATTTCCCTATTCAGCCTCTACATCTGCGTAGAGGAAATTAGTATCTGTAAGAAGTAAGAGAACTGGTTATTTAACAATTATTTGTTTACGTTGTTTGTCAGAATATTTTTTGGTTCAACTGTGTTACCCACTCCAGTCAGCAGGTGGCGATGAGAATCTTTCAGGTGATGCTTCATTGGTGACGTATAATGTACGGGACGGGATGTTTGTTTCTACAACAACACTTCAGCCACCTCGGTAGCGTGCTAGCCAACATAAAACCACAACATTGAAGCGCTTTAGGCCATTTTTGTTCATATTAACCTCGGTGTTTTAAACACACTTAATGCGTATTTACTAGTTACTCTATTTAATTTACTATTTACGTGTTTAGCTAAGTAACACTCGGCTAATGCTAACTAGCTTACTTGCTAACATCCTCGACCATGAGTTCACTAAGCTACTCCCTCCCTGCTAAAGAAGAGGAGGTCTGCTGGACAGAGAAAGATGTTCTCGTGAAAGAGGAGAAGGAAGAGGAGGCTGTTACAGTTAAACAAGAAGTAGAGGGTGAAGCTGTTACAGTGAAAGAAGAGGAGAAAGACGTGAAAAAGGAAGAATCTTTAAGAGTGAAAGAGGAGGATGCAGTTTGTGGAATGAAGGAGGAGGAGGGGGAGATTACTGTCCCATTGGAGGAGACTGGAGATCTGATTAACACCAGTAAGTGGTATTTTAAAAACAGTGGAACAAACTCTGTAGTTGAAGTAATGTGTCATGTTAAAGACTGCGGTCAAGTGAGCCGTCATTCGCAAAACTTCCGTGTGAATTTTTTTAAGCGAAGTGACGACACTTTACGGTACCGCGTGTTTTCTGGGAGGGGAACTGTTCTCTAATGCTCTGATAGAAACGACAGCTACAAATTATTCCAAGCAAACAGTTTGCCTCACACTTATTTAATCTTCCATAATCAACGTGATACCAAATCGTTTAGTTCATTTTCGCACCTTATCATAAATTGCTTTGACATCACGGGTAGAGTGAGGCTGCAGTAGCCTGATGTTGGCGCTGTTTAGGAAATGTTCAATTATCAATCCAAGATGTGTTTATGACGTCATGACACACAGGACGATCTAATTGAGCCTGATATGTTTTCAGTATATCATTAATCCAGTGTGATGACTATATTCTGCCAATTTAAAATATGGTTTAACATAATTGATAATTCTATATTACAGTTAATGTTGAAGCGAAATCGGATGATAGAAAATGTGTCACGTCTGCCACCAGTACATCCCTATTACATTGTCATTAACATTGTAATGTATAACGGCTAGGCTAACGGTAGCCTAGTGGTTAGAGCGTTGGACTAGTAACCGGAAGGTTGCAAGTTCAAACCCCCGAGCTGACAAGGTACAAATCTGTTGTTCTTCCTCTGAACAGGCAGTTAACCCACTGTTCCTAGGCCGTCATTGAAAATAAGAATTTGTTCTTTGCTGACTAGCTGACCTAGTTAAATAAAGGTAAAATAAATAACATGCCCATATGACAGCAACAGCATTGGAAAAACGCTAGTTTACTGTACATTCGGAAAGTACCTTTACTCAGTGTTGAAATCAGTGTTGATTTCTAGGCTTTATCAGAGGCTTTATCAGAAAGTTAGACGTTGTTAGACGTTGTTTCTGAATAACCTAAAACATTGGAACCCTCAAGTAATAATGAGCGAGAGAGAGAAGGAACAATAGCAATATTGAAAAATGAAATGTGAAATTTGAACATACCTTACAGTTGAGCAAAGCATTCTCAAGACAGAAATGACAAGGCCCATCAGAAAAATCCCTCTTTGCCATTTGGGAACCAAAAGCCTAATTCCTACTCATTTAAATATCATGAAAGCATTCGGACAAATGCAAGTTATGAAGAGTATTTTCCAAACAATTCTAATGAAGTGTTTAATGTCCTAAAGGCCAAGGCTGAAGCCGTTGTCGGGGCTCAACACACCTTATGTTGGGGTTTCCTTTATATTGGCAGTTACGACACTTTGTTGGTTTCCTTTATTTTCCCTCGGACACAGCGTGGGATCGAACCTGGCGAACCTACATTAATAGCAATGGATCAAATGCAGCCTATGACATTGATTGAAATACTGTAGTCCACAATATACTGTATATTATTATAGAGCTCTGCTCAACCTGCAACCATGACATTATCTATTATTATAGAGCTCTGCTCAACCTGCAACCATGACATTATCTATTATTATAGAGCTCTGTTCAACCTGTAAACGACATTATCTATTATTATAGAGCTCTGCTCAGCCTATAAACATGACATTATCTATTATAGAGCTCTGCTCAGCCTGGAGACATGACATTATCTATTATTTTAGAGCTCTGCTCAGCCTGTAACCATGACATTATCTATTATTATAGAGCTCTTCTCAGCATGACATTATCTATTATTATAGAGCTCTGTTCAGCCTAAAAACATGACATTATCTGTTATTATAGAGCTCTGCTCAGCCTATAAACAAGACATTATCTAGTATGACATAGCTCTTATTATGACATCATGACATTCCATGAGAGAAGGATTCTAGTTGGAACTCTACATCTTTTGATTTTCAAATTACACCAAGACTCTTTTAAATTATAAATTTTTTTGTAAACTGGCCAATGGTTATTGAGGGATCTGATTTAGATTTAACCTCCTAGCAAGGGAGTTATGGAGGGTTCATTCAGTTCTCTATTTAAATAAACATTCTGTCTTTGGCAGGAGAAAGACCAGACTCGGAGAAACCAGAGACGTCCAAACCAGCAAGACGACACCACTGCTCCCACTGTGGAATGGTTTTTAACCAGTTAAGGTGTCTGAAACAACATGAGAGAATACACACAGGGGAGAAGCCTTTCCAATGCTCCCAGTGTGGAAAGTGTTTTTCCTTGTTAGCGAGCATGAAAAGACATGAGAGGATACACACAGGAGAGAAGCCTCATCACTGCTCTCAATGTGGAAAGAGTTTTTTCTCATCAGGGTGCCTGAAAAGACATGAGATGATACACACAGGGGAAAAACCTCATCACTGCTCCCAGTGTGGAAAGAGTTTTAACCGGAAAGAATACCTGAAAGAGCATGAGAGAATACACACAGGAGAGAAGCGAGATAAACTTTTCCAATGCTCTAAGTGTGGAAATAATTTTTCCTTGTTAGCGAGCCTGAAAATACATGATAGAATACACACAGGGGAGAAGCCTCATCATTGCTCCCAGTGTGGAAAGAGTTTTAAGCTGAAAGGACAATTGAAACAGCATGAGATAATACACACAGGGGAGAAGCCGTACCCCTGCTCCCAATGTGAAAAGAGTTTTTCCTGGTTGGGTCACATGAGAAGACATAAGAGAGTACACACAGGAGATAAGGATGTAGGCTGCTGAACAGTGGGACAAAGGACAGACAGCCGTGAAGAGGGCACGAGAAAGCCTATTCCCCCTCAGGAGACTGAAAAGATTTGACATGAGTCCTCAGATCCTCAAAAGGTTCGACAGCTGCACCATCGAGAGCATCCTAACTGGTTGAATCACTGCCTGGTATGGCAACTGCTCGGCCTCCGACCGCAAGGCACTACAGAGGGCTGTGCGTACGGCCCAGTACATCACTAGGGCCAAGCTTCTTGCCATCCAGGACCTCTATACCAGGCGGTGTCAGAGGAAGGCCCCAAAAATGTCAAAGACTCCAGCCACCCATGTCGTAGACTGTTGTCTCTACTACCACATGGCAAACCTTACCGGAGCGCCAAGTCTAGGTCCAAGCCATAAGACTCCTGAACATCTATTGGCTACCCAGACGATTTGCATTGCCCCTCCCCCTTTTACACTGCTGCTACTCTCTGTTATAATTGTCCGTGCATATTCACTTTCATAACTCTACGTACACGTACATATTACCTCGACTAACCGGTGCCCCCGCACATTGACTCTGTACCGGTAACCCCCTTGTATATAGTCTGCACATTGACTCTGTACCGGTAACCCCCTTGTATATAGTCTGCACATTGACTCTGTACTGGTACCCCCTTGTATATAGTCTCAACATTGACTCTGTACTGGTACCCCCTGTATACAGCCTCCACATTGACTCTGTACTGGTACCCCCTTGTATATAGTCTCCACATTGACTCTGTACTGGTACCCCCTTGTATATAACCTCCACTATGACTCTGTACTGGTACCCCCTTGTATATGGTCTCACTATTGTTATTTTACTGCTGCTCTTTAATGACTTGTCACTTTGATTTATTTTTCTTATTTTACATTTTCTTAAAATTACTGAATTGTTGGTTAGGGGCTCGTCAGTAAGCATTTCACTGTAAAGTCTTCACCTGTTGTATTTGTGGCATTTGACTAATAAAAATTAGATTTGATATTAAAGCTGATCTACCCCTTAAAATAACAAATAACTGTTACTGATTAAACCCAAAAGGCATATTCTATTCTATGGTTACCAACTCCTCCATCAATACCTGTTGTAGGTCAGACCAACAAGAAGCTGTGTCTGTGTATGTCCTATCAGAGGCACAACTCCTCCATCAATACCGGTTGTAGGTCAGTCCAACAAGAAGCTGTGTCTGTGTATGTCCTTTGGTTACCAACTCCTCTTAATACCTGTTGTAGGTCAGTCCAACAAGAAGCTGTGTCTGTGTATGTCCTTTGGTTACCAACTCCTCTTAATACCTGTTGTAGGTCAGACCAACAAGAAGCTATGTCTGTGTATGTCCTATCAGATGCACCACTCCTCCATCAATACCTGTTGTAGGTCAGACCAACAAGAATCTATGTCTGTGTATGTCCTTTGGTTACCAACTCCTCTTAATACCTGTTGTAGGTCAGACCAACAAGAAGCTGTGGGGGGGGGGGAGTGCTGTGGTTGTTTTAGACTGTGAAACATCAAACCTGCAGACAAGGGGGGGGGGGGGGGGGGGGGGGGGGTGCTGTGGTTGTTTTAGACTGTGTGAAATACAAAGAGGAGATTCAGACGTAAATCCGTAATCAACGTTTCTATAGAAACCTGAGGGTCTGTTCACCTGTTTGGTGTATGGATAGAAACATACCGTTTCAGTGGTCCTTTGCTACAGGCATAGCCTACCGTTAATACTCTCACTCCGGGAGCATTTAAAACAACCATATTTTCAATGGGATAACGGGATAATGGGATAACGGGATAACGGTATAACGGGATAATTGTATAACGGTATAACGGGATAACGGGCTAACGATATTTGATTTCATATTTAAAATGCAATGTTTTTCCTAGGCCTATATGCCTACCATGACCCCATGTTGAGGCTGAGCAAGACCTTCGATATGCAGAAAGCACCGTGGATCATTGTTTATTACCATTTATAAACCAACCAGGGGGGGTAGCCTATGCTTTTTACCATTCACTATAACAAGGGTTAAAACTATATCGTCACGCATCCCCTCAGTTCAAGCCCTGCTTTGGACCATATCACCAAGCCCTGCTTTGGACCATATCACATCAAGCTCTGCTTTGGACCATATCACATCAAGCCCTGCTTTGAACCATATCACATCAAGCCCTGCTTTGAACCATATCACATCAAGCCCTGCTTTGGACCATATCACATCAAGCCCTGCTTTGGACCATATCACATCAAGCCCTGCTTTGGACCATATCACATCAAGCCCTGCTTTGGACCATATCACATCAAGCCCTGCTTTGGACCATATCACATCAAGCCCTGCTTTGGACCATATCACATCAAGCCCTGCTTTGGACCATATCACATCAAGCTCTGCTTTGGACCATATCACATCAAGCCCTGCTTTGGACCATATCACATCAAGCCCTGCTTTGGACCATATCACCAAGCCCTGCTTTGGACCATATCACATCAAGCCCTGCTTTGAACCATATCACATCAAGCCCTGCTTTGGACCATATCACATCAAGCCCTGCTTTGGACCATATCACATCAAGCCCTGCTTTGGACCATATCACATCAAGCCCTGCTTTGGACCATATCACATCAAGCCCTGCTTTGAATAATATCACATCAAGCCCTGCTTTGGACCATATCACATCAAGCCCTGCTTTGGACCATATCACATCAAGCTCTGCTTTGGACCATATCACATCAAGCCCTGCTTTGAATAATATCACATCAAGCTCTGCTTTGGACCATATCACATCAAGCCCTGCTTTGAACCATATCACATCAAGCCCTGCTTTGGACCATATCACATCAAGCCCTGCTTTGGACCATATCACATCAAGCCCTGCTTTGAACCATATCACATCAAGCCCTGCTTTGAACCATATCACATCAAGCCCTCCACAGAAATGGATAGAATATAGCCTGAGGAGTGCATGGTCTGTTAAGCAGGTAAACTTGTAAACTGGGAACTCAGGGAGGGGGGGTCGTCATGATATCAGTGATTTTCAGGTGGGAAAGTCAGAGCTGTAGGAAGATGCAGCAGTTTCTGAATTGGAAATAAGAGTTGGGTGACCGTTGGAAGATATTGTTCCCCAGTTTCTGAATTGGAAATAAGAGTTGGGTGACCGTTGGAAGATATTGTTCCCCAGTTTCTGAATTGGAAATAAGAGTTGGGTGACCGTTGGAAGATATTGTTCCCCAGTTTCTGAATTGGAAATAAGAGTTGGGTGACCGTTGGAAGATATTGTTCCCCAGTTTCTGAATTGGAAATAAGAGTTGGGTGACCGTTGGAAGATATTGTTCCCCAGTTTCTGAATTGGAAATAAGAGTTGGGTGACCGTTGGAAGATATTGTTCCCCAGTCAGAGATTGTTTTTTTCAGAGCGACTTTAATAAAGAGGAGATCTGCGATTGGTACGTCACATATCAAACCTTTTAAATCAATCATATATACCCATCGACTCTTTAAGAATATAAACTTATAAATACCTCATGAGCTTAGTTCAACTGTCGTACCCCATCAGAACCCAACCTGTTTAACTCCATTGTTTGTAAATAATATAAACACTGTTAACCTGAAAATATGGATGAACTAGAATTGTAATATCATGGATGGTCAGTTCTTGAAAACATGGATGAACTAGAATTGTAATATCATGGATGGTCAGTTCTTGAAAACATGGATGAACTAGAATTGTAATATCATGGATGGTCAGTTCTTGAAAACATGGATGAACTAGAATTGTAATATCATGGATGGTCAGTTCTTGAAAACATGGATGAACTAGAATTGTAATATCATGGATGGTCAGTTCTTGAAAACATGGATGAACTAGAATTGTAATATCATGGATGGTCAGTTCTTGAAAACATGGATGAACTAGAATTGTAATATCATGGATGGTCAGTTCTTGAAAACATGGATGAACTAGAATTGTAATATCATGGATGGTCAGTTCTTGAAAACATGGATGAACTAGAATTGTAATATCATGGATGGTCAGTTCTTGAAAACATGGATGAACTAGAATTGTAATATCATGGATGGTCAGTTCTTGAAAACATGGATGAACTAGAATTGTAATATCATGGATGGTCAGTTCTTGAAAACATGGATGAACTAGAATTGTAATATCATGGATGGTCAGTTCTTGAAAACATGGATGAACTAGAATTGTAATATCATGGATGGTCAGTTCTTGAAAACATGGATGAACTAGAATTGTAATATCATGGATGGTCAGTTCTTGAAAACATGGATGAACTAGAATTGTAATATCATGGATGGTCAGTTCTTGAAAACATGGATGAACTAGAATTGTAATATCATGGATGGTCAGTTCTATAAACACTGTTAACCTGAAAACATGGATGGTCAGTTCGTGCATCCATTGCTCTATGAATTTGAGGCTGGTTGTATTTCTCCAGACTCAGCTTTTCACCAAAACAGGGGGAGGACATTGTTATTGTTTGAACTGCAGGTCCCCTGTAAAGAAATAGGACTCTCTCACCAAGATGAAAACTATTAATGTGAACAAAGAACAAACAACAGAGGATTTAAAACAAACACATGACCTTTTATAACATGGTTTATTAATAACAGGGTTTACTATAACAGGGTTTATTATAACAGGGTTGATCATAACAGGGTGGATTCGTAACCGGGTTGATTCTTAACCGGGCTGATTCGTAACCGGGTTGATTCGTAACCGGGTTTATTCGTAACCGGGTTTATCATAATGTACAAATCTATTTTTAGCCTCTACATCTGCGTAGAGGAAATGATTATCTGTAAGAAGTAAGAGATCTGGTTATTTAACAATTATTTGTTTACGTTGTTTTCCAGAATGTTGTTTTTGTTCAACTGTGTTACCCACTCCAGTCAGCAGGTGGCGATGAGAGTCTTTCAGGTGACGCTTATTGTGTGACGTATAATGTAGTGGACGGGATGCTTTTTCTTCAACAACCCTTCAGCCACCTCGGTAGAGTGTTAGCCAAAATAAAACCACAACATTGAAGCTCTTTGGGACATTTTTGTTCAGATTAACCTCAGTGTTTTAAACACACTGTCTGCGTATTTACTAGTTACTCTATTTAATTTACTATTTACGTTATTAGCTCTCTAGCTAAGTAACACTCTGCTAATGCTAACTAGCTTGCTAACATCCCCGACCATGAGTTCATTAAGCTACTCCCTCCCTGCTAAAGAAGAGGAGGTCTGCTGGACAGAGAAAGATGTTCTCGTGAAAGAGGAGAAGGAAGAGGAGGCTGTTACAGTTAAACAAGAAGTAGAGGATGAGACTGTTACAGTGAAAGAGGAAGAATTTACAGTGAAAGAGGAAGAAGCTTTTAGAGGGAAAGAGGAGGATGCAGTTTTTGGAATGAAGGAGGAGGAGGAGGAGATTACTGTCCCGTTGGAGGAGGAAGGGAAGACTGGAGATCTGATTAACACCAGTAAGTGCTATTTTAAAAACAGTGGAACAAACTCTGTAGTTGTTGAACTAATGTGTCATGTTAAAGACTGCGGTCAAGTGAGCCGTCATTCGCAAAACTTCCGCGTGAATTTTTTTTAAGCGAAGTCACAACACTTTACGGTACCGCGTGTTTTCTGTGAGGGGAAACTGATTAGGATGTTCTCTAATGCTCTGATAGAAACGACAGCTACGAATTATTCCAAACAAACAGTTTCACGCACACTTATTCAATCTTCCATAATCAAAGTGATACCAAATCGTTTCGTTCATTTCCGCACCTTATCATAAATTGCTTTGACATCACGGGTAGAGTGAGGCTGCAGTAGCCTGATGTTGGCGCTGTTTAGGAAATGTTCAATTATCAATCCAAGATGTGTTTATGACGTCATGACACACAGGACGATCTAATTGAGCCTGATATGTTTTCAGTATATCATTAATCCAGTGTGATGACCATTGCTAAGCATACGATGTCCTTTTTATGTCATCTTAATATATGGGTTAATATAATTGATAATTCAATGTTACAGTTAATTTACTTTAAGTAAAATTGGATGGTTAACATTTAGTCACATCTGCCACTAAAATACATCTTTTGTTTTTCAAATTAACCCAAGAGTCTTTTAAATTAGATTTAATTTGAGGGATCTGATTTGGATTCAACCTCCTCGCAAGAGAGTTTTGGAGGTGTCATTCAGGTCTCTATTTAAATAGACACTCTGTTTTTGTTAGGAGAAAGACCAGACTCGGAGGAACCAGAGACGTCCAAACCAGCAAGACAACGCAACTGCTCCCACTGTGGAAAGGGTTTTAACCATTTAGGGGACCTGAAACGACACGAGAGAATACACACGGGGGAGAAACCTTTCCAATGCTCCCTGTGTGTAAAGAGTTTTTCCTTGTTAGTGAGCCTGAAAAGACATGAGAGGACACACACAGGAGATACTCCTCATCACTGCTCTCAATGTGGAAAGATGTTTATTCAGTTGGGGAACTTAAAAATACATGAGAGAATACACACAGGGGAAAAACCTCTTCACTGCCCCCAGTGTGGAAAGAGCTTTCACCGGAAAGAATACCTGAAAGAGCATGCGAGCATACACACAGGAGAGAAGCGAGATAAACCTTTCCAATGCTCCCAGTGTCGAAAGAGTTTTTCCTTGTTAGCGAGACTGAAAAGACATGAGAGGACACACACAGGAGAGAAGCCTCATCACTGCCCCCAGTGTGGAAAGAGTTTTAACCTTAAAGAATACCTGAAAGTGCATGAGAGAATACACACAGGAGAGAAGCCCTACCACTGCTCCCAATGTGAAAAGAGTTTTGCTTGGTTAGGGTACCTGAGAAGACATGAGAGGACGCACACAGGAGAGAAGCCTCATCATTGCTCCCAGTGTGGAAAGAGTTTTACCCAGTTAGGTCACATGAGAAGACATGAGAGAATACACACAGGAGATAAGGATGTAGGCTGAACAGTAAAGGGCGGCTACTTTGAGGAATCTCAAATATAAAATATATTTTGATTTGTTTTACACTTTTTGGGTCACTACATGATTCCGTATGTGTTATTTCATAGTTTTGATGTCTTCACTATTATTCTACAATGTAGAAAATAGTAAAAAAATAAATAAAAACCCTTTGAATGAGTAGGTGAGTCCAACCTTTAGACTGGTACTGTACATCTACATGATGCATTGTTACACCATGTAGGAGCAGTATAGACCTAGTCTGTTCATTATATACATCTACATGATGTATTGTTACACCATGTAGGAGCAGTATAGACCCAGCGCGCATGTTGTGATATGTTTGTTAACTCCGTTTAAAATACTCACTCATTACAGGTCTGTTCTGATCAACAGGGGACTGTCTTGTTAGACTTCAATGCTGTTTTTGACATTATCGATCATAGTCTGCTGCTGGAAAAATGTATGTGTTATGGCTTTACACCCCCTGCTATAATGTGGATGAAGAGTTACTTGTCTAACAGAACACAGAGGGTGTTCTTTAACGGAAGCCTTTCAAGTAGAATCAGGAATTCCCCAGGGTAGCTGTTTAGGCCCCTTGCTTTTTTTCAATTTTACCAACAACATGCCAATGACATTTGAGTAAAGCCAGTGAGTCTATGTATGCGGATGACTCAACACTATAACACATCCGCTACTACAGCGACTAAAATGACTGCAACACTTAACAAAGAGCTGCAGTTAGTTTCAGAGTGGGTGGCAAGGAATACGTTTTCCCTAAATATTTACAATACTTTTAGTTTTGTATTTGGAACAAAACACTCACTAAACCCTAAACCTCAACTAAATCTTGTAATAAATCATGTGGAAATTGAGCAAGTTGAGACGACTAATGGGCTTGGTGTAACCCTAGATTGTAAACTGTCATGGTCAAGACATATTGATGCAGTAGTAGCTAAGATGGGGAGAAGTCTGTCTATAATAAAGTGATGCTCTAGCCTTAACAACACTATCAACAAGGCAGGTCCTAAAGGCCTTGTCGCACCTTGACTACTGATCAGTCGTGTGGTCAGGTGCCACAAAAAAAGGGCTTAGGAAAATTGCAATTGGCTCAGAACAAGGCAGCACGGCTGGCCCTTGGATGTACACAGAGAGCTAATATTAATAATATGCATGTCAATCTCTCCTGGCTGAAAGTGCAGGAGAGATTGACTTCATCACTACTTTTATTTATGAGAGGTATTGACATGTTGAAGTCACCGAGTTGTCTGTCTAAACTACTAGCTCACAGCTCAGACATCCATGCATACCCCACAAGACATGCCACCAGAGGTCTGTTTAAACTATTAACACACAGCTCAGACATCCATCCATACCCCACAAGACATGTCACCAGAGGTCTGTTTAAACTATTAACACACAGCTCAGACATCCATGCATACCCCACAAGACATGCCACCAGAGGTCTGTTTAAACTATTAACACACAGCTCAGACATCCATGCATAACCCACAAGACATGCCACAAGAGGTCTGTTTAAACTATTAACACACAGCTCAGACATCCATGCATACCCCACAAGACATGCCACCAGAGGTCTGTTTAAACTACTAGCGCACAGCTCAGACATCCATGCATACCCCACAAGACATGCCACCAGAGGTCTGTTTAAACTATTAACACACAGCTCAGACATCCATGCATACCCCACAAGACATGCCACAAGAGGTCTGTTTAAACTATTAACACACAGCTCAGACATCCATGCATACCCCACAAGACATGCCACAAGAGGTCTGTTTAAACTATTAACACACAGCTCAGACATCCATGCATACCCCACAAGACATGCCCCAAGAGGTCTGTTTAAACTATTAACACACAGCTCAGACATCCATGCATACCCCACAAGACATGCCACCAGAGGTCTGTTTAAACTACTAACACACAGCTCAGACATCCATGCATACCCCACAAGACATGCCACCAGAGGTCTGTTTAAACTACTAGCTCACAGCTCAGACATCCATGCATACCCCACAAGACATGCCACCAGAGGTCTGTTTAAACTATTAACACACAGCTCAGACATCCATGCATACCCCACAAGACATGCCACCAGAGATCTGTTTAAACTATTAACACACAGCTCAGACATCCATGCATACCCCACAAGACATGCCACCAGAGGTCTGTTTAAACTACTAGCTCACAGCTCAGACATCCATGCATACCCCACAAGACATGCCACCAGAGGTCTGTTTAAACTATTAACACACAGCTCAGACATCCATGCATACCCCACAAGACATGCCACAAGAGGTCTGTTTAAACTATTAACACACAGCTCAGACATCCATGCATACCCCACAAGACATGCCACAAGAGGTCTGTTTAAACTATTAACACACAGCTCAGACATCCATGCATACCCCACAAGACATGCCACAAGAGGTCTGTTTAAACTATTAACACACAGCTCAGACATCCATGCATACCCCACAAGACATGCCACCAGAGGTCTGTTTAAACTACTAACACACAGCTCAGACATCCATGCATACCCCACAAGACATGCCACCAGAGGTCTGTTTAAACTATTAACACACAGCTCAGACATCCATGCATACCCCACAAGACATGCCACCAGAGGTCTGTTTAAACTATTAACACACAGCTCAGACAACCATGCATACCCCACAAGACATGCCACAAGAGGTCTCTTCACAGTCCCCAAGTCCAGAACAGACTATGGGAGGTGCACAGTACTACATAGAACCATGACTACATGGAACTCTGTCGTACAATCGTTTATCCACCATTCATTTTTCCCATAGGGGATTTTTAAAGAACCTTAAACCTATATGGGATCAGTCCCCCCCCCCTCTAGACAGTTGAGCTAGCGTAGGCTAATGTGATTAGCATGAGATTGTAAGTAACAAGAACATTTCCCAGGACATAGACACATCTGATATTGGCAGAAAGATTAAATTCTTGTTAATCTAACTGCACTGTCTAATTTACAGTAGCTATTACAGTGAAATAATACCATGCTATTGTTTGAGGAAGGTGCATAGTTATGAGCTTGAAAATGAATTAATAAACCAATTAGGCACATTTGGGCAGTCTTGATACAAAATTTTGAACAGAAATGCAATTGTTCATTGAATCAGTCTAAGACTTTGCACATACACTGCTGCCATCTAGTGGCCAAAATCTAAATTGCGCCTAACCTGGAATAGTACACTATGGCCTTTCTCTTGCATTTAAAAGATGATGATGCAAAAAATTATTTTTTTCCTTGTATTATCTTTTACCAGATCTAATGTGTTATATTCTCCTACATTCATTTCACATTTCCACAAACTTCAAAGAGTTTCCTTTCAAATGGTATGAAGAATATGCATATCCTTGCTTCAGGTCCTGAGCTACCGGCAGTTAGATTTGGGTAATTTTGGGGGGAGGATTTTTTTTGGGGGGGAGGGGTCTAATCTTTATTAAGGGCTGTGTTTCGTGTGGGCGTGACCCTGGTGTGACGTTTTGAGAACCGTGTAAGTCTCTATGACACCTCCACTGTGGGGCTTTATTTCCTTTGTTACGAGTTCTGAAATATGCTACGTCAATTATTCGTTGAGGTAAACATAGGCTGAAGATGGAGTAAGAAGCGTATTGATTGTGTAATCGTGTGTAGGTTCAATCATTATTCTAATTTAATTTAAATTATGAGTCAAAGTGCCTTAAAGACACGTAAAACGTAGCCTTACGATTGCAAGGTGCAGCCTGTGTCCAAAACATTAGTCTGGTCCAGTCATTCAGTGTGTGCTGCAAAACAGTCCTGTGGCATAGCATCCACGTCATCTGACCACTTCCGTATTGAGCGAGTCACTAGTACTTCCTGCTTTAGTTTTTGCTTGTAAGCAGGAATTAGGAGGATAGAATTATGGTCAGATTTGACAAATGGCGGGCGAGGGAGAGCTTTGTATGCGTCTCTGTGTGTGGAGTAAAGGTGGTCTAATGTTTTTCTTCTTCTCTGGTTACACATGTGACATGCTGGTAGAAATGAGGTGAAACAGATTTAAGTCTGCCTGCATTAAAGTCCCCAGCCACTAGGAGCACCGCTTCTGGATGAGTAGTTTCTTGTTTATGGCCAGGACCCCTACAGCTGGCTACTGGAGTATTTCTGTCTGTAATAAAGCCCTTTTGTGGGGAAAAAATGATTCTGATTGGCTAGGCCTGGCTCCCCAGTGGCCCTCCGAGGCCCACCCATGGTTGCGCCCCTGCCCAGTCATGTGAAATCCATAGATTAGGGCCTAATACATTTATTTAAATTGACTGATTTCCATCTATGAATTGTAAATCAGTAAAGTCTTTGAAATTGTTGCATGTTGCGTTTATATTTGTGTTCAGTATATATTGAAAGCAGGTGCTTCCACACAGGTGAGTCAATGTGCTAACACGAGGTACCAGAATCTCACAGTATCCCTTTTAAAGCCACAGCGTAAAATGTTTACCATTAAATAGTGGGCCACCAACAAAACATTATTAAAAATTTATCAAATGCAGCCTATGACATTGATTGCAATATTGTAGTCCACAATATATATTATTATAGAGCTCTGCTCAACCTCAACATGCCATTATCTATTATTATAGAGCTCTGCTCAGCCTATAAACATGACATTATCTATTATTATAGAGCTCTGTTCAGCCTAAAAACATGACATTATCTATTATTATAGAGCTCTGTTCAGCCTAAAAACATGACATTATCTATTATTATAGAGCTCTGCTCAGCCTATAAACATGACATTATCTATTGTTATAGAGCTCTGTTCAGCCTATAAACATGACATTATCTACTGTTATAGAGCTCTGCTCAGCCTGTAAACATGACATGATCTATTATTATAGAGCTATGTTCAGCCTGTAAACATGACATTATCTATTATTATAGAGCTCTGTTCAGCCTATAAACATGACATTATCTATTATTATAGAGCTCTGTTCAGCCTCAACATGACATTATCTAGTATGACATAGCTCTTATTATGACATCATGACATTCCATGAGAGCAGGATTCTAGTTGGAACTCTACATCTTTTGATTTTCAAATTACACCAAGACTCTTTTAAATTATATTTTTTGTAAACTGGCCAATGGTTATTGAGGGATGTGATTTGGATTCAACCTCCTAGCAAGAGAGTTGTGGAGGTTTCATTCAGTTCTCTATTTAAATAAACACTCTGTCTTTGGCAGGAGAAAGACCAGACTCAGAGGAACCAGAGACGTCCAAACCCGCAAGAGGACGCAACTGTTCCCACTGTGGAAAGGGTTTTAACCAGTTAGGGGACCTGAAACGACATGAGAGGACACACACAGGCAATAAACCTTTCCAATGCTCCCACTGTATAAAGACTTTTTCCTCTCGCAAAGATTGCGTACAGATGTAGGATCTTAGTTTTATCACTCTTCCTGTGCAGCAGTACATTCAAACTTGTAGTTTATTCACAGTTTAAAAAGGCTTCCAAAGTTTGTAATTTCCACTTAACATTTCAGACTTAATTTGCCCTAACGTAAAATGCATCAATCCCTACAAAAAAAAATGTAATTAATTATAATCAGCACAATAATTCACATTTCCTGTTGTTTCGGGAGTATTTTCCTGCTGTAGCAAACTGGCTCACATTAATATTTTCCCCATGTGCGCTGTATTTTTTTAAATCAAATCAAATTGTATTTCTCACAAACACCGAATGCAACAGGTGTAGACTTTTACCCGGAAATGAATGAGTTAAAAAGAAGAAAAAAGGAAATAGTTACAGAAAATAACAATAAGGAGGTTATATACAAGACGTACCTGTACAGAGTCAATGTGCAGGAGGTTATATACAAGACATACCTGTACAGAGTCAATGTGCAGGAGGTTATATACAAGACATACCTGTACAGAGTCAATGTGCAGGAGGTTATATACAAGACGTACCTGTACAGAGTCAATGTGCAGGGGGTTATATACAAGACGTACCTGTACAGAGTCAATGTGCAGGAGGTTATATACAAGACGTACCTGTACAGAGTCAATGTGCAGGAGGTTATATACAAGACGTACCTGTACAGAGTCAATGTGCAGGAGGTTATATACAAGACGTACCTGTACAGAGTCAATGTGCAGGGGGTTATATACAAGACGTACCTGTACAGAGTCAATGTGCAGGAGGTTATATACAAGACGTACCTGTACAGAGTCAATGTGCAGGAGGTTATATACAAGACGTACCTGTACAGAGTCAATGTGCAGGAGGTTATATACAAGACGTACCTGTACAGAGTCAATGTGCAGGAGGTTATATACAAGACGTACCTGTACAGAGTCAATGTGCAGGGGGTTATATACAAGACGTACCTGTACAGAGTCAATGTGCAGGAGGTTATATACAAGACGTACCTGTACAGAGTCAATGTGCAGGAGGTTATATACAAGACGTACCTGTACAGAGTCAATGTGCAGGAGGTTATATACAAGACGTACCTGTACAGAGTCAATGTGCAGGAGGTTATATACAAGACGTACCTGTACAGAGTCAATGTGCAGGAGGTTATATACAAGACGTACCTGTACAGAGTCAATGTGCAGGAGGTTATATACAAGACGTACCTGTACAGAGTCAATGTGCAGGAGGTTATATACAAGACGTACCTGTACAGAGTCAATGTGCAGGAGGTTATATACAAGACGTACCTGTACAGAGTCAATGTGCAGGAGGTTATATACAAGACGTACCTGTACAGAGTCAATGTGCAGGAGGTTATATACAAGACGTACCTGTACAGAGTCAATGTGCAGGAGGTTATATACAAGACGTACCTGTACAGAGTCAATGTGCAGGGGGTTATATACAAGACGTACCTTTACAGAGTCAATGTGCAGGGGGTTATATACAAGACGTACCTGTACAGAGTCAATGTGCAGGAGGTTATATACAAGACGTACCTTTACAGAGTCAATGTGCAGGGGGTTATATACAAGACGTACCTTTACAGAGTCAATGTGCAGGAGGTTATATACAAGACGTACCTGTACAGAGTCAATGTGTAGGAGGTTATATACAAGACGTACCGGTACAGAGTCAATGTGCAGGAGGTTATATACAAGACGTACCTGTACAGAGTCAATGTGCAGGGGGTTATATACAAGACGTACCTGTACAGAGTCAATGTGCAGGAGGTTATATACAAGACGTACCTGTACAGAGTCAATGTGCAGGGGGTTATATACAAGACGTACCTTTACAGAGTCAATGTGCAGGGGGTTATATACAAGACGTACCTGTACAGAGTCAATGTGCAGGAGGTTATATACAAGACGTACCTGTACAGAGTCAATGTGCAGGAGGTTATATACAAGACGTACCTGTACAGAGTCAATGTGCAGGAGGTTATATACAAGACGTACCTGTACAGAGTCAATGTGCAGGGGGTTATATACAAGACGTACCTGTACAGAGTCAATGTGCAGGAGGTTATATACAAGACGTACCTGTACAGAGTCAATGTGCAGGAGGTTATATACAAGACGTACCTGTACAGAGTCAATGTGCAGGAGGTTATATACAAGACGTACCTGTACAGAGTCAATGTGCAGGAGGTTATATACAAGACGTACCTGTACAGAGTCAATGTGCAGGAGGTTATATACAAGACGTACCTGTACAGAGTCAATGTGCAGGGGGTTATATACAAGACGTACCTGTACAGAGTCAATGTGCAGGAGGTTATATACAAGACGTACCTGTACAGAGTCAATGTGCAGGAGGTTATATACAAGACGTACCTGTACAGAGTCAATGTGCAGGAGGTTATATACAAGACGTACCTGTACAGAGTCAATGTGCAGGGGGTTATATACAAGACGTACCTGTACAGAGTCAATGTGCAGGGGGTTATATACAAGACGTACCTGTACAGAGTCAATGTGCAGGGGGTTATATACAAGACGTACCTGTACAGAGTCACTGTGCAGGAGGTTATATACAAGACGTACCGGTACAGAGTCACTGTGCAGGAGGTTATATACAAGACGTACCTGTACAGAGTCAATGTGCAGGGGGTTATATACAAGACGTACCTGTACAGAGTCAATGTGCAGGGGGTTATATACAAGACGTACCTGTACAGAGTCAATGTGCAGGAGGTTATATACAAGACGTACCTGTACAGAGTCAATGTGCAGGAGGTTATATACAAGACGTACCTGTACAGAGTCACTGTGCAGGGGGTTATATACAAGACGTACCTGTACAGAGTCAATGTGCAGGGGGTTATATACAAGACGTACCTGTACAGAGTCACTGTGCAGGGGGTTATATACAAGACGTACCTGTACAGAGTCAATGTGCAGGAGGTTATATACAAGACGTACCGGTACAGAGTCACTGTGCAGGAGGTTATATACAAGACGTACCTGTACAGAGTCAATGTGCAGGAGGTTATATACAAGACGTACCTGTACAGAGTCAATGTGCAGGAGGTTATATACAAGACGTACCTGTACAGAGTCAATGTGCAGGAGGTTATATACAAGACGTACCTGTACAGAGTCAATGTGCAGGAGGTTATATACAAGACGTACCTGTACAGAGTCAATGTGCAGGAGGTTATATACAAGACGTACCTGTACAGAGTCAATGTGCAGGAAGTTATATATAAGACGTACCTGTACAGAGTCAATGTGCAGGGGGTTATATACAAGACGTACCTGTACAGAGTCAATGTGCAGGGGGTTATATACAAGACGTACCTGTACAGAGTCACTGTGCAGGAGGTTATATACAAGACGTACCTGTACAGAGTCAATGTGCAGGAGGTTATATACAAGACGTACCTGTACAGAGTCAATGTGCAAGAGGTTATATACAAGACGTACCTGTACAGAGTCAATGTGCAAGAGGTTATATACAAGACGTACCTGTACAGAGTCAATGTGCAGGGGGTTATATACAAGACGTACCGGTACAGAGTCACTGTGCAGGAGGTTATATACAAGACGTACCTGTACAGAGTCAATGTGCAGGGGGTTATATACAAGACGTACCTGTACAGAGTCAATGTGCAGGGGGTTATATACAAGACGTACCTGTACAGAGTCAATGTGCAGGGGGTTATATACAAGACGTACCTGTACAGAGTCAATGTGCAGGAGGTTATATACAAGACGTACCTGTACAGAGTCAATGTGCAGGAGGTTATATACAAGACGTACCTGTACAGAGTCAATGTGCAGGGGGTTATATACAAGACGTACCTGTACAGAGTCAATGTGCAGGAGGTTATATACAAGACGTACCGGTACAGAGTCACTGTGCAGGGGGTTATATACAAGACGTACCGGTACAGAGTCACTGTGCAGGGGGTTATATACAAGACGTACCGGTACAGAGTCACTGTGCAGGGGGTTATATACAAGACGTACCGGTACAGAGTCACTGTGCAGGAGGTTATATACAAGACGTACCGGTACAGAGTCACTGTGCAGGAGGTTATATACAAGACGTACCGGTACAGAGTCAATGTGCAGGAGGTTATATACAAGACGTACCTGTACAGAGTCACTGTGCAGGAGGTTATATACAAGACGTACCGGTACAGAGTCACTGTGCAGGAGGTTATATACAAGACGTACCGGTACAGAGTCACTGTGCAGGAGGTTATATACAAGACGTACCTGTACAGAGTCAATGTGCAGGGGGTTATATACAAGACGTACCTGTACAGAGTCAATGTGCAGGGGGTTATATACAAGACGTACCTGTACAGAGTCAATGTGCAGGAGGTTATATACAAGACGTACCTGTACAGAGTCAATGTGCAGGAGGTTATATACAAGACGTACCTGTACAGAGTCACTGTGCAGGGGGTTATATACAAGACGTACCTGTACAGAGTCAATGTGCAGGGGGTTATATACAAGACGTACCTGTACAGAGTCACTGTGCAGGGGGTTATATACAAGACGTACCTGTACAGAGTCAATGTGCAGGAGGTTATATACAAGACGTACCGGTACAGAGTCACTGTGCAGGAGGTTATATACAAGACGTACCTGTACAGAGTCAATGTGCAGGAGGTTATATACAAGACGTACCTGTACAGAGTCAATGTGCAGGAGGTTATATACAAGACGTACCTGTACAGAGTCAATGTGCAGGAGGTTATATACAAGACGTACCTGTACAGAGTCAATGTGCAGGAGGTTATATACAAGACGTACCTGTACAGAGTCAATGTGCAGGAGGTTATATACAAGACGTACCTGTACAGAGTCAATGTGCAGGAAGTTATATATAAGACGTACCTGTACAGAGTCAATGTGCAGGGGGTTATATACAAGACGTACCTGTACAGAGTCAATGTGCAGGGGGTTATATACAAGACGTACCTGTACAGAGTCACTGTGCAGGAGGTTATATACAAGACGTACCTGTACAGAGTCAATGTGCAGGAGGTTATATACAAGACGTACCTGTACAGAGTCAATGTGCAAGAGGTTATATACAAGACGTACCTGTACAGAGTCAATGTGCAAGAGGTTATATACAAGACGTACCTGTACAGAGTCAATGTGCAGGGGGTTATATACAAGACGTACCGGTACAGAGTCACTGTGCAGGAGGTTATATACAAGACGTACCTGTACAGAGTCAATGTGCAGGGGGTTATATACAAGACGTACCTGTACAGAGTCAATGTGCAGGGGGTTATATACAAGACGTACCTGTACAGAGTCAATGTGCAGGGGGTTATATACAAGACGTACCTGTACAGAGTCAATGTGCAGGAGGTTATATACAAGACGTACCTGTACAGAGTCAATGTGCAGGAGGTTATATACAAGACGTACCTGTACAGAGTCAATGTGCAGGGGGTTATATACAAGACGTACCTGTACAGAGTCAATGTGCAGGAGGTTATATACAAGACGTACCTGTACAGAGTCAATGTGCAGGAGGTTATATACAAGACGTACCTGTACAGAGTCACTGTGCAGGAGGTTATATACAAGACGTACCTGTACAGAGTCAATGTGCAGGAGGTTATATACAAGACGTACCTGTACAGAGTCAATGTGCAGGGGGTTATATACAAGACGTACCTGTACAGAGTCAATGTGCAGGAGGTTATATACAAGACGTACCTGTACAGAGTCAATGTGCAGGAGGTTATATACAAGACGTACCTGTACAGAGTCAATGTGCAGGGGGTTATATACAAGACGTACCTGTACAGAGTCACTGTGCAGGAGGTTATATACAAGACGTACCTGTACAGAGTCAATGTGCAGGAGGTTATATACAAGACGTACCTGTACAGAGTCAATGTGCAGGAGGTTATATACAAGACGTACCTGTACAGAGTCACTGTGCAGGAGGTTATATACAAGACGTACCGGTACAGAGTCACTGTGCAGGGGTACGAGGTAGTTGAGGTAATGTGTACATGTAGGTAGGGGTTAAAGTGACTTGGTTAATGACAGACTTCTTTTTTTTATCAGATATGTTTATTTGATTTTTTTAAATAATAACATTCAAATCATTGTTGTGCAATTACAAACTAAACATGTTGTGGGCTATTGACAGGATGCCACTTCACATATGCAGCACAGATGCCTTTTAATAAAATGGTCTTTATCAATAGGAGTGAAGGAAACCATGGAAACCAAAGAACGCATTTATTTAGTACAATCAAATGAACCTTGTAGTACACTGCAGCTATTCTGCAATTACTGCGTCCTAAATATACCTCAGTCGACTGCAGTTACTGCACTTGGACTGCAGTTTCAAAACAGCAATCTTTTTTTTTTGTCAGGGAAGACGACATTTTTTTAACGTTATTTGCCACATAGCGTAGGTTTTTCAGGATAACTTCTTGATGTCGGCAAAAATGAACATGTGGCACTGACTCGCCCACGCATTGCTGAAGATTTAGGATTAACATAAAGCATTTTCACCCAATTTAAATCCAATGACACGGTGAAATGTTTAGTTGATTTCATGTTGAATTCACTTTAGTTGACAATTTAACCAAATGTAAATCAAAACTGCAGGTGTTGGATCAACATTCACCTTCGAGACATAAATCTACGACGAGGAACCATAGTTTAGGAAATGGAGGCGAGTAGTGCGGATGAAATGGAGAAAAGGGTTGGTGAAGCAACAGCTGTGCTTGGAATGAGGACAATATGTCTGTCAGTTCTGATGATATAAATATTTTTTTTAGCCCCGTATTTAACTAGGCAAGTCAGTTAAGAACAATTCTTATTTACAATGACCGCAAACATGGGCCAATTTTGAGCCGCACTATGGGACTTCCGATCACGACCGTTTGTGATACAGTTTAGAATCGAACCAGGGTCTGTAGTGACGACTCTAGCACTGAGATGCAGCGCAACTCAAGAGCCAAAAATATCTGGCAGCGGCGGGATTCGAACCCGCGCCTCCGAAGAGACTGGAGCCTTAATCCAGCGCCTTAGACCGCTCGGCCACGCTACCGATGAACGTACAATTCTTCCAAATGATTCAACATATTGATATCCATTTTTATCAACTCCGCAGATAGTTGTATAGTTGGTATGTATAAGAAGTGTGGAAAAACCTTACATTGAAATGATTTGTTATGACATTGTTTGACAGAATCCTCTTTGCGTCACCCAATTCAGACAGCGAAGTGAGTCATTCTTACGTGACGTATAATCTAGTGGACGGGATGCTAAGACGAGCAACACGGCTACTTATTCATCCACCTCGATAGCTTGCTAGGCAACATGAAACCGGAATATTGAAGCTCTTTAGGCCATTCTTGTGTATATTAGTCTCGGTGTTTTAAACACAATTATGTTAACGTATCAACTGCTTAATTGTAACGTCATTTGCATGTTAAATGTGTTAACTTGTTAAGATTGATACTGATCCCGGCACTAGGCTAGTCTCTAATGCTAACCAGCTAATGCTATTTAGCGAACTAATATCCCCGACCATGAGCTCACTAAGCTACTTCTCCCCTGCTAAAGAGGTCTGCTGGACTCAGAAAGAATCTCTGGGGCTGAACATTATCGTAAAAGAGGATGATATTACAGTGAAAGGAGCGGAAGAAGCTTTCAGAATGAAAAAGGAGGAAGAGGAGGCTGTTATAGGGAAAGAAGAGAATGAAACTTTAGGAGTGAAAGAGGAAGAGGGGATACAGGCTGTCACAGTGGTAAAAGAGGAAGAATCTTTCAGAATGAAAAAGGAGGAAGAGGAGGATATTATAGTGAAAGAAGAGAATGAAACTTTAGGAGTGAAAGAGGAAGAGGGGATACAGGCTGTCACAGTGGAAGAGGAGGTAGAAGCTTTCAGAATGAAAAGGGAGGAAGAGGAGGCTGTTTCAGTGAAAGACGAACCTTTTTGGGAGGAAGAGGAGGCTGTCTCAATAAAAGAGAAGGTTGAAGCCGTTCTGGGAGTGAAAGAGGAGGAGACAGAAGCTCTTATTAACACCAGTGAGTATTGTCTAAAAACAACTCAGCAGTTGTTGAACTAGGCTAAGGTGTGGTTTTAAAGGGGCATTCTACTGAAGTTATGCTCTCAAATATATTGTTCAGTACTGGAGGAATTGATAAAGGGGCACTCTGCGATTGGTACATACATTTTTTTAAACTAAATTAAATTAACTACATTTTTTAAAAGTAAATTATTGATACTTTATTGTCCATTTACATGAATTTAGTTTAGTCAGCGGGTAAACATCTTTCCACACTGGGAGCTGTCTCCCAAGCTGGGCTCACTCTCTCAGAGGAAGAGATCATTTTTCTGGAATGGCCAGAAAATGTGACATGTTACTCCCTATCTAAATGTGGGGTGTGAAACCTGGCAGTTCAGGT
This sequence comes from Oncorhynchus kisutch, assembly GCF_002021735.2. Lineage (NCBI taxonomy): Eukaryota > Metazoa > Chordata > Actinopteri > Salmoniformes > Salmonidae > Oncorhynchus > Oncorhynchus kisutch. Next base: position 10,534,970 of record NW_022261978.1, on the reverse strand, counting down.
CAGCTCCGCTGAGAGAGTGGAAACCGAGAGCTGACATGGGGCGTTGTGACACTATAAGGCATGGGAACCTATGAAATTCACAGAGCGCTCTATACACCAATAATGTCACTCGGAACCAGTCCATAACTTCACATCTCACAGTTTAAAAGCAGAGAAGAAGTCCTAGAACCTGATGACACATAAGAGAGAGTTGTAGCCATTGATTCTTGAAGAATATAACTTCTAAATGCCCAACGACCTCAGTTCAACGGTCATACCCCATCTGAACCCGATATATACAGAGTTTACAAAACATTATGAACACCTGCTCAACTTTGATTTCCCATCAGAACCCACAACAGCCTGTTTCAACTCTGAGGGGTATACTATGTAGTGGGATAGAGGAGTTAGTGAGCTGACTTTGGTTCAGTTCTGAATTCGACTCACTGAATTCAACTCAGGATAACTGTTGAAGGTCTCTTACCTCTTAACCATGTAAGTTTCTATGACAACAAATCCTTCATCTCTAACCTGCTCCGGGGCAGGCTAGTTGAAGACCAATCAGGGGGCAGGCTAACCCCACTTTATCCTGACTCAAGTGTTGTGTCTTGAGCTGTGAGTTGAGGACCAATCAAATCGAATTCCCTTCCATCTATGATTGCAATAACAAGTCATAAGTTCACCATCTGTTTGATGTTCTCATTCACACAGGAGAGAGACATGACTATGGTGGATCCTCTGGGGAGCCTCAACAACATCCTGATGCTGACAAGGCAGAGAAGAGTCTCTCCAGATCAGAACACCAGATGGTACAGCTTGGTCTGGACAAGCAAACAGCTTTCTCTATCGGGCTCTGGGCTGGGTTTCTGTAAAGCACTTCATGACAACAGTGACATCAGCATCCATAATGATATGTGTCTGTGTCCCCTCTTTATGGTTACCAGGACAACGCTAGCCCTTCCTCCCTCCCGGAGTCCCTGTATCGTGCCTCTCCCGGTAGCACCTTACTGCTGGGTATGAAGAGGTTGTCTGTGCTGCTGGTGGACTGCAGGAAAACAACGGGGCTGAGTGGAACTGTGAGAGGAGGAGAAGAGAAGAAAGGATCAGATTTGACACATCAAAGTAAGTGCTGTAGTTGAGTTTGAACAAATAGAATAGATCTGCCCACTCGGGTCTGTTCCCAGTAGGGCTGGTATCTGTTCCCAGTAGGGCTGGTCCCTGTTCCCAGAAAACATTACATTGAGAAGCTCCACAGGTCCACACGGTTGGACTAGTAACCGGAAGGTTGCAAGTTCAAATCCCCCGAGCTGACAAGGTACAAATCTGTCGTTCTGCCCCTGAACAAGGCAGTTAACCCACTGTTAACCCACTGTTAACCCACTGTTCCTCATTAAAAATAAGAATTTGTTCTTTAACTGACTTAGTTAAATAAAGGTTAAAAAAAAATAAAAATAAAAAATAGTGGTGGTGCGTTAAGCCAATCAGATGTCAAATTGGCGGTGAGGTGAATTGTGCGTCTGGGCGCTGCATAGTTAATCTGACGTCTGCATTGACCATGTAGCATTTACAGTGATACGACCTCTTCAGAAGTCAGGGCATTCATACCTGACCATGTAGCATTTACAGTGATACGACCTCTTCAGAAGTCAGGGCATTCATACCTGACCATGTAGCATTTACAGTGATACGACCTCTTCAGAAGTAGAGGGGCATTCATACCTGACCATGTAGCATTTACAGTGATACGACCTCTTTAGAAGTAGAGGGGCATTCATACCTGACCATGTAGCATTTACAGTGATACGACCTCTTCAGAAGTCAGGGCATTCATACTTGACCATGTAGCATTTACAGTGATACGACCTCTTCAGAAGTAGAAGGGCATTCATACTTCTTGCGCTTCGTGAAGCAGTGCAGAGCTGTTGTCCAGGAAGTTGTCCAGGAAGTTGTCAAGGACGTGAGTTTGTTTTTGTACAGGATGTACTGTTGACGTCCTGTGGAATCCATAGGAATTGCATCTTCTGATATTTTACAATATGACCTTTCTCTTCCATTTCTAAGAGGTGGTCTCTCTCCAAAAAAAAATAAAAAAATCTGTTTGGATTTTCTCCTACCATATCTATTGTGTTATATTCTCCTACATTATTTTTACATTTCTACAAACTTCAAAGTTTTTTCTTTCCAATGGTACCAATTATATGCATATCCTCTCTTCAGGACCTGAGCTACAGTCAGTTTACTTTGGGCACGTCATTCAGACAGGAAGTGGAGAAAAAAGGGGGGCCCTATCCCTAAGGGCATGTGCGAGCACACTCCTCCAGTTCACCTAGCTGAGTTAAAAGCAAAAGAATATCAAAAATAATAAATATTATATTTATACTTCCTCTTTTTGTTTATTTACCTATTTTGATGTCATATATTAAATTTGGATTTACTTCCAAAGTCTTAGTCAATAATTGAAACCAACCTCATTTAATCTGACATCCACATTCCATTGATGCCCTGGTAACCCTATATCAGATGTTGGATGTAGAGCTCAATAAGGAGGTTATAGAGCTAGATCAGATTAGGATGTTATTTTTGATCAATAAGGATGTCAAGATGTAATAAGGATATCATAAATCTAGATCAGATTAGGATGTCATTTTTGATCAATAAGGATGTCAAGATGTAATAAGGATATCATAAATCTAGATCAGATTAGGATGTTATTTTTGATCAATAAGGATGTCAAGATGTAATAAGGATATCATAAATCTAGATCAGATTAGGATGTCATTTTTGATCAACAAGGATGTCAAGATGTAATAAGGATATCATAAATCTAGATCAGATTTGGATGTCATTTTTGATCAATAAGGATGTCAAGATGTAATAAGGATATTATAAATCTAGATCAGATTTGGATGTCATTTTTGATCAATAAGGATGTCAAGATGTAATCAGGATATCATACATCTAGATCAGATTTGGATGTCATTTCTGATCAATAAGGATGTCAAGATGTAATAAGGAAATCATAAATCTAGATCAGATTAGGATGTCATTTTTGATCAATAAGGATGTCAAGATGTAATAAGGATATCATAAATCTAGATCAGATTAGGATGTCATTTTTGATCAATAAGGAAGTCAAGATGTAATAAGGATGTCATAAATCTAGATCAGATTAGGATGTCATTTTTGATCAATAAGGATGTCAAGATGTAATAAGGATGTCATAAATCTAGATCAGATTAGGATGTCAACAAAAAAAGACACAACAACATGTAAAGTTCAATAGGATTTATTTTTATTAGCCTACAGTTCTCTACAGCCACTCTGCTCTGAGGGATCTATATTAAACCCCATACATACAAAGACTTAGCAGGAGGTTTCATCATGTGGACTTCGTACATGTCTGTCTAACTAAACACTGTCTTTGGCAGGAGAGAGATCAGACTCTCACGTTGACAGCGGTAAGAGTCCTTCGGGGGATCCGGACCCAGCGACGTCCAAACCAGCTGGACGACACCACTGCGCCCAGTGTGGAAAGAGTTTTAACCATTTAGGGAACCTGAAAACGCACGGGAGGACACATACGGGAGAGAAGCCGTACCACTGCCCCCTCTGTGGAAAGAGATTCACCCATTCAGGGAGCCTGAAAGCACATACAAAAATACACACAGGGGAGAAACCTTATCACTGCTCTCAGTGCGGAAAGAGATTTATCCAGTTAGGGAACCTGGAATCACACGAGAGAACTCACACAGAAGTAAAGAGGCTTTTCCACTGTTCTCATTGTGAAAAAACGTTTAAGAATTTAGGGAACCTGAAAGTGCATGAGAAATGCCATACAGGCGGGAAGCTTTTTCGCTGCTCCCAGTGTGGAACGATATTTACCCAGTTTAGGCATCTGACAGACCACGAGGTAACACACACAGGGAAGATGCCGTACCACTGCTCCCAGTGTGGAAAGACATATTTCACGTCACATGCACATAGTCTTCATGAGAGAACACACACAGTGCTCCCGCCCTTATCTCATATTTTTGACTGAAAAATCGTGTTTTTTTTTTGTTTATGCCACATGAAATCAAATTGTAGAAAGTATACTCGACAACGACGACGAAACAAATGTTACCCTCTGTTTCTTCTTGAGAAAACACGGTAAAACAATTCTTTAACATTAAATTCTTATTACTACCAACTGAAATAAGAATTTCCAATATTATTTTTCCAATCAAGTTACAGAGCTCTACCAGGCGGTTGAGACGTCAAGAGGGTCATATCTACAATGACACATTAGAATGCCGTTTTGTTACAGAGCTCTACCAGGCGGTTGAGACGTCAAGAGGGTCATATCTACAGTGACACATTAGAATGCCGTTTTGTTACAGAGCTCTACCAGGCGGTTGAGACGTCAAGAGGGTCATAACTACAATGACACATTAGAATGCCGTTTTGTTACAGAGCTCTACCAGGCGGTTGAGACGTCAAGAGGGTCATATCTACAGTGACACATTAGAATGCCGTTTTGTTACAGAGCTCTACCAGGCGGTTGAGACGTCAAGAGGGTCATATCTACAATGACACATTAGAATGCCGTTTTGTTACAGAGCTCTACCAGGCGGTTGAGACGTCAAGAGGGTCGTATCTACAGTGACACATTAGAATGCCGTTTTGTTACAGAGCTCTACCAGGCGGTTGAGACGTCAAGAGGGTCATATCTACAATGACACATTAGAATGCCGTTTTGTTACAGAGCTCTACCAGGCGGTTGAGACGTCAAGAGGGTCTACAATGACACATTAGAATGCCGTTTTGTTACAGAGCTCTACCAGGCGGTTGAGACGTCAAGAGGGTCATATCTACAGTGACACATTAGAATGCCGTTTTGTTACAGAGCTCTACCAGGCGGTTGAGACGTCAAGAGGGTCATATCTACAGTGACACATTAGAATGCCGTTTTGTTACAGAGCTCTACCAGGCGGTTGAGACGTCAAGAGGGTCATATCTACAGTGACACATTAGAATGCCGTTTTGTTACAGAGCTCTACCATTTTGTTACAGAGCTCTACCAGGCGGTTGAGAAGTCAAGAGGGTCTACAATGACACATTAGAATGCCGTTTTGTTACAGAGCTCTACCATTTTGTTACAGAGCTCTACCAGGCGGTTGAGAAGTCAAGAGGGTCTACAATGACACATTAGAATGCCGTTTTGTTACAGAGCTCTACCAGGCGGTTGAGACGTCAAGAGGGTCATATCTACAATGACACATTAGAATGCCGTTTTGTTACAGAGCTCTACCAGGCGGTTGAGAAGTCAAGAGGGTCTACAATGACACATTAGAATGCCGTTTTGTTACAGAGCTCTACCAGGCGGTTGAGACGTCAAGAGGGTCATATCTACAATGACACATTAGAATGCCGTTTTGTTACAGAGCTCTACCAGGCGGTTGAGACGTCAAGAGGGTCATATCTACAATGACACATTAGAATGCCGTTTTGTTACAGAGCTCTACCAGGCGGTTGAGACGTCAAGAGGGTCTACAGTGACACATTAGAATGCCGTTTTGTTACAGAGCTCTACCAGGCGGTTGAGACGTCAAGAGGGTCATATCTACAATGACACATTAGAATGCCGTTTTGTTACAGAGCTCTACCAGGCGGTTGAGACGTCAAGAGGGTCATATCTACAGTGACACATTAGAATGCCGTTTTGTTACAGAGCTCTACCAGGCGGTTGAGAAGTCAAGAGGGTCTACAATGACACATTAGAATGCCGTTTTGTTACAGAGCTCTACCAGGCGGTTGAGACGTCAAGAGAGTCATATCTACAGTGACACATTAGAATGCCGTTTTGTTACAGAGCTCTACCAGGCGGTTGAGACGTCAAGAGGGTCATATCTACAGTGACACATTAGAATGCCGTTTTGTTACAGAGCTCTACCAGGCGGTTGAGACGTCAAGAGAGTCATATCTACAGTGACACATTAGAATGCCGTTTTGTTACAGAGCTCTACCAGGCGGTTGAGAAGTCAAGAGGGTCATATCTACAGTGACACATTAGAATGCCGTTTTGTTACAGAGCTCTACTAGGCAGTTGAGACGTCAAGAGGGTCATATCTACAGTGACACATTAGAATGCCGTTTTGTTACAGAGCTCTACCAGGCGGTTGAGACGTCAAGAGGGTCATATCTACAGTGACACATTAGAATGCCGTTTTGTTACAGAGCTCTACCAGGCGGTTGAGACGTCAAGAGGGTCATATCTACAATGACACATTAGAATGCCGTTTTGTTACAGAGCTCTACCAGGCGGTTGAGACGTCAAGAGGGTCATATCTACAATGACACATTAGAATGCCGTTTTGTTACAGAGCTCTACCAGGCGGTTGAGAAGTCAAGAGGGTCTACAATGACACATTAGAATGCCGTTTTGTTACAGAGCTCTACCAGGCGGTTGAGACGTCAAGAGGGTCATATCTACAATGACACATTAGAATGCCGTTTTGTTACAGAGCTCTACCAGGCGGTTGAGACGTCAAGAGGGTCATATCTACAATGACACATTAGAATGCCGTTTTGTTACAGAGCTCTACCAGGCGGTTGAGACGTCAAGAGGGTCTACAGTGACACATTAGAATGCCGTTTTGTTACAGAGCTCTACCAGGCGGTTGAGACGTCAAGAGGGTCATATCTACAATGACACATTAGAATGCCGTTTTGTTACAGAGCTCTACCAGGCGGTTGAGACGTCAAGAGGGTCATATCTACAGTGACACATTAGAATGCCGTTTTGTTACAGAGCTCTACCAGGCGGTTGAGAAGTCAAGAGGGTCTACAATGACACATTAGAATGCCGTTTTGTTACAGAGCTCTACCAGGCGGTTGAGACGTCAAGAGAGTCATATCTACAGTGACACATTAGAATGCCGTTTTGTTACAGAGCTCTACCAGGCGGTTGAGACGTCAAGAGGGTCATATCTACAGTGACACATTAGAATGCCGTTTTGTTACAGAGCTCTACCAGGCGGTTGAGACGTCAAGAGAGTCATATCTACAGTGACACATTAGAATGCCGTTTTGTTACAGAGCTCTACCAGGCGGTTGAGAAGTCAAGAGGGTCATATCTACAGTGACACATTAGAATGCCGTTTTGTTACAGAGCTCTACCAGGCAGTTGAGACGTCAAGAGGGTCATATCTACAGTGACACATTAGAATGCCGTTTTGTTACAGAGCTCTACCAGGCGGTTGAGACGTCAAGAGGGTCATATCTACAGTGACACATTAGAATGCCGTTTTGTTACAGAGCTCTACCAGGCGGTTGAGACGTCAAGAGGGTCATATCTACAATGACACATTAGAATGCCGTTTTGTTACAGAGCTCTACCAGGCGGTTGAGACGTCAAGAGGGTCATATCTACAATGACACATTAGAATGCCGTTTTGTTACAGAGCTCTACCAGGCGGTTGAGAAGTCAAGAGGGTCTACAATGACACATTAGAATGCCGTTTTGCATAGCATTTTTACTGATCTAGAAAATATACATTTACTTTAGGTATGCTTCAATGGCCTTTTAATACATAGTTAAGCATTGTTAAGAGGACTGATCTCAAACGTGGAACAACATATGGTAATATTCAATTACATTTTGAAATGTTTGTGTTTTTCCAGGTAGTGGATACAGTAGTAGTCACACAAAATGGCTTTCTTGTAACTGTGGTAGTAGTAGTAGTAACAGCAGTGGTACTGGTAGTAGCAGTAGTACTGGTAGTAGTAGTAGTAGTACTGGTAGCAGTAGTGCTGGTAGTAGCAGTAGTACTGGTAGCAGTAGCAGTAGTACTGGTAGTAGTAGTAGCAGTAGTGGTAGTAGTAGTAGTAACAGTAGTAGTAGCAGTAGTACTGGTAGTAGTAACAGTAGTACTGGTAGTAGTAGTAGTAACAGTAGTACTGGTAGTAGCAGTAGTACTGGTAGTAGTAGTAACAGCAGTGGTACTGGTAGTAGCAGTAGTACTGGTAGCAGTAGCAGTAGTACTGGTAGCAGTAGTGGTAGTAGTAGTAGTAACAGTAGTAGTAGCAGTAGTACTGGTAGTAGTAACAGTAGTACTGGTAGTAGTAGTAGTAACAGTAGTACAGGTAGTAGCAGTAGTACTGGTAGTAGTAACAGTAGTTGTAGTAGTAACAGCAGTGGTACTGGTAGTAGCAGTAGTACTGGTAGCAGTAGCAGTAGTACTGGTAGTAGTAACAGTAGTACTGGTAGTAGTAGTAGTAACAGTAGTACTGGTAGTAGTAACAGTAGTAACAGTAGTAGTAACAGTAGTACTGGTAGTAGCAGTAGTACTGGTAGTAGTAACAGTAGTAGTAACAGTAGTACTGGTAGTAGTAACAGTAGTAGTAACAGTAGTACTGGTAGTAGTAACAGTAGTAGTAACAGTAGTAGTAACAGTAGTACTGGTAGTAGTAGTAGTAACAGTAGTACTGGTAGTAGCAGTAGTACTGGTAGTAGTAACAGTAGTAGTAGTAGTACTGGTAGTAGCAGTAGTACTGGTAGTAGCAGTAGTACTGGTAGTAGTAACAGTAGTAGTAGTACTGGTAGTAGCAGCTTTTCCTTTCTTTCTCACAGTTGTAGACTGAATTGTACACCAATCTACAATCATAACGTCAATCATATATAATTATCAAATAGTAACATTCTAAACTAGCAAAACCCTTTTTTAATACAAATCAACCAGGTTTTTTTGGTTGGCAGCTTGAGAAAATACATCTTTAGAGTTCTTAGGAAGGCATTTCTAAGGCTCTGGGCGATGTGGTGTGTGCCGCCATATCAATCGGTCCGTTTAGTGAAGTACGGAACGGGAGAGTCTGATAGCAGCCTGTTTGTTGTCACGGAGACAGGGAGTGTTCAGTTTTCTCTCTGGTTGGAGGGAGCCAGTCTGTAAACTGGAAGTTCTTCAGTGTTTTACTTGCTATATTGTATTTACTTTGCCACCATGGCCTTTTTTTTTGCCTTTACCTCCCTTATCTCACCTCATTTGCTCACATTGTATATAGACTTGTTAATACTGTATTATTGACTGTATGTTTGTTTTACTCCATGTGTAACTCTGTGTCGTTGTATGTGTCGAACTGCTTTGCTTTATCTTGGCCAGGTCGCAATTGTAAATGAGAACTTGTTCTCAACTTGCCTACCTGGTTAAATAAAGGTGAAATAAAAAATAAAAACAATTTTAAACAAAATGTCAGGCAGATCTGCTCCTGTCTTACATGAGTGCTTCCCGGTAGCTGGTGTACAGTTACGACCAGCCTAGAAGGATTCTGCTGCAGGGGTCTCTTCTGGACACTCTCCAGCTTGAACGGTCAGGGTTTGAGTGAGGTCAGGATGTGATCATGGTATGCTAGGGTGACAGCCAGGGAAAACAGACTCCAGAATTGGTCTTACAACTGGTCTCTTGAATAATGTTTACATACTGCTTTACTCATCTCAAATGTATATATTCTGTATTTTATTCTCCTGTATTTTAGTCAACGCCACTCTGACATTACTCGTCCTAATATTTATATATTTATTAATTCCATTCTTTTACTTTTAAGATTTGTGTGGAATTGTTGTGAATTGTTAGATACTACTGTTTGGAGCTATGAACACAAGCATTTCACTACACCCGCAATAACATCTGCTAAAAATGTGTTCTGACCAATAACATCTGCTAAAAATGTGTTCTGACCAATAACATCTGCTGCAACATGGGTATGGACCAATAACATCTGCTACAACATGTGTATGGACCAATAACATCAGCTACAACATGTGTATGGACCAATAACATCTGCTTAAAATGTGTATGGACCAATAACATCTGCTACAACATGTGTATGGACCAATAACATCTGCTACAACATGTGTATGGACCAATAACATCTGCTACAACATGTGTATGGACCAATAACATCTGCTACAACACGTGTATGGACCAATAACATCTGCTACAACATGTGTATGGACCAATAACATCTGCTTAAAATGTGTATGGACCAATAACATCAGCTACAACATGTGTATGGACCAATAACATCTGCTACAACACGTGTATGGACCAATAACATCTGCTACAACATGTGTATGGACCAATAACATCTGCTTAAAATGTGTATGGACCAATAACATCTGCTACAACATGTGTATGGACCAATAACATCTGCTACAACATGTGTATGGACCAATAACATCTTCTACAAAATGTGTATGGACCAATAACGTGATTTGATTTGATACGTAGCTGATGTAGATGCCCAGTAGCTCTGCTTTGGTTAAAGGGACCCTGGTCATGACGTCAACATGGCTGCTCCAGGGCAGGTCCTAATAATACATGGAGTGGATCTGACTTTTTAGGAACTCAAGCACAAGTTAGATATCACTGTTGGAGCTAGGAACACACAGCATGATAGATATCACTATTGGAACTAGGAACATAAACATGATAGATATCACTGTTGGAGCTAGGAACACACAGCATGATAGATATCACTATTGGAACTAGGAACATAAACATGATAGATATCACTGTTGGAGCTAGGAACACACAGCATGATATATATCACTGTTGGAGCTAGGAACACAAACATGATAGATATCACTGTTGGAACTAGGAACATAAACATGATAGATATCACTGTTGGAGCTAGGAACACACAGCATGATAGATATCACTGTTGGAGCTAGGAACACACAGCATGATAGATATCACTGTTGGAGCTAGGAACACAGCATGATAGATATCACTGTTGGAGCTAGGAACACAAACATTATAGATATCACTGTTGGAGCTAGGAACACAAACATTATAGATATCACTGTTGGAGCTAGGAACATAAACATGATAGATATCACTGTTGGAGCTAGGAACACACAGCGTGATAGATATCACTGTTGGAGCTAGGAACATAAACATGATATATCACTGTTGGAGCTAGGAACACACAGCATGATAGATATCACTGTTGGAGCTAGGAACATAAACATGATATATCACTGTTGGAGCTAGGAACACACAGCATGATAGATATCACTGTTGGAGCTAGGAACATAAACATGATAGATATCACTGTTGGAGCTAGGAACACACATGATAGATATCACTGTTGGAGCTAGGAACATGAACATGATAGATATCACTGTTGGAGCTAGGAACACACAGCATGATAGATATCACTGTTGGAGCTAGGAACATAAACATGATAGATATCACTGTTGGAGCTAGGAACACACAGCATGATATATATCACTGTTGGAGCTAGGAACACAAACATGATATCACTGTTGGAGCTAGGAACACAAACATGATAGATATCACTGTTGGAGCTAGGAACACACAGCATGATAGATATCACTGTTGGAGCTAGGAACATAAACATGATAGATATCACTGTTGGAGCTAGGAACACACACATGAGAGATATCACTGTTGGAGCTAGGAACACACACATGAGAGATATCACTGTTGGAGCTAGGAACACACACATGAGAGATATCACTGTTGGAGCTAGGAACACAAACATGATATCACTGTTGGAGCTAGGAACATAAACATGATATCACTGTTGGAGCTAGGAACACAAACATGATATCACTGTTGGAGCTAGGAACATAAACATGATATCACTGTTGGAGCTAGGAACATAAACATGATAGATTTGTTTGTTTTTAAATGTAACTAGGCAAGTCAGTTAAGAAGAAATTCTTATTTACAATGACAGGCCTGTACCTGCCGAACCCGGACGACGCTGGGCCGTATCTCCACATAGTTGTGTGAACAGGCGCATGTGCTCAGTGGATGTGATTTAAAGTAGTTTACAATGACGGCCTATACCTGCGGAACCCGGACGACGCTGGGCCGTATCTCCACATAGTTGTGTGAACAGGCGCATGTGCTCAGTGGATGTGGTTTAAAGTAGTTTACAATGACGGCCTATACCTGCGGAACCCGGACGACGCTGGGCCGTATCTCCACATAGTTGTGTGAACAGGCGCACGTGCTCAGTGGATGTGGTTTAATGTAGTTTACAATGGACGGCGCACGTGCTCAGTGGATGTGGTTTAATGTAGTTTACAATGGACGTTACCTGCTGCAGTGCATCTCAGTTGTTCTGTGCTCAGCGCTTTTCCCCGCCAGTTTCTCTCTGTGTATCGTACAATGCGTCCATGGCCAGAACCAAGTAAACCTCTCGCAAGTCCACCGGTGGCAAAGCACCCAGGAAGCAGCTCGCCACCAAGGCTGCGCGCAAGAGCGCCCCGGTCACCGGCGGCGTGAAGAAGCCTCACGGTTACAGGCCCGGCACCGTGGCTCTGAGAGAGAACCGAGGTTACCAGAAGTCCACTGAGCTGCTGATCCGCAAACTGGCCTTCCAGCGCCTGGTGAGAGAAATTGGTCAGGACTTCAAGACCGCCCTGCGCTTCCGGAGTTCCGCCGTGATGGCCCTGCAGGAGGCTAGCGAGGCCTACCTGGTCGGCCTGTTCGAGGACACCAACCTGTGCGCCATCCACGCCAAGAGGGTGACATCATGTCCAAGGACATCCAGCAGGCCCGCCATATTCGCGGAGAGCGCGCTTAAACGATGACCCGATCTCCAAAATATCCCAAATATTTCCGTCAAAAAAGGCACAATTGTTCAATTTCTACACGCCCCTCTACATTTCCCACCATGTATGTTGTTGACGAACACGTCGTGTTCCCTGCTCTCGAGTCACCACAGACCGTGATTCGATTCCAGGCTGTATCACAACCGGCCGTGATTGTAAATAAGAGTTGGTTCTTAACTGACTTGACTAGTTAAATAAAGGGTCACATAGAAATAAAAGCTGCGTATTGCACGTTTTACTCGGCGGAATTCTAGCTTCAATATGATGTGCTAGAGAGAGGGATGTGACCACTAGAATGCGATTAGATGTATATTAGTATGCCCAGAGTAGAACAGTGAAAGGTTTTACAAAGGAGGCGAAAATACACTAGGAGTAATGAGTGATAGTGATGATATAAGGGCAAAGAGTCCCAATAATAGTGTTGGCATGGAGAATTGTCACTATGTAGCGAAGAAAAACATTGCATGCCAACTGACTTTGAAAGTCCCCACATTGCAGTGCTGCTGAGAGACTCGTGCAGAGGGGGACAACTTTACCGTGGAGCACGGAGGCCATCTAGTGGTTAAACGCGGGTACTGCCAACATGTGAGCACGTCATAGTGGTGTAACGGATGTGAAACGGCTAGCTTAGTTAGCGATGTTCGCGCTAAATAGCGTTTCAATCGGTGATGTCACTTGCTCTGAGACCTTGAAGTAGTGATTCCCCTTGCCCTGCAAGGGTGTTGTGGAGCGATGGGTAACGATGCTTCGTGGGTGACTGTTGTTGATGTGTGCAGAGGGTCCCTGGTTCGCGCCCGGGTATGGGCGAGGGGACGGTCTAAAGTTATACTGTTACAGTGGCTCCCTATTGGTATTTGATTTTCAACCCAGCGTTTCCCGAACTCCGTCCTCCAGTGTCGAAGTGGTGCACGTTGTTCTTTTTAAGAATCCAATTGTTCTTGGAATGTAAACATGCTAGAGTCTGTCAATTACTTTGTGAAAAATCGCCATTCCATCATTCCTGTCCCATGTGACCGTTGAAGACGTGTCACGATCCTTGGTGGCAAAAACTCCCATGTTTTGATCAGATCATTTCAATTGGTCAAAAAGATGCGGTTAGGATGCTAGCGGAAACTTTAACATTCGTAATAAGCACGGTGACAAGCATTCATTGTTACAACCCTGTAATTACAGACAGCAATTACCACCAGTTAGATGTTACTATTACAGCATAACTATGAATTATTGTAATTTATTACAATATTTGTACTAAAACAGACATTCAAATGAAGCGCTACCAAATATTGAAAGGAGAGGAAGCTTTCAGAATGAAAAAAAGGAGGAAGAGGAGGCTGTCACATTGAAAGAAGAGGAAGAGGAGAGAGATGCTGTTACAGTGGAAGAGGAAGAAGGGATAGAGGGTGTTACAGTGGAAGAAGGGATAGAGGGTGTTACAGTGGATGAGGAAGAAGGGATAGAGGGTGTTACAGAGGAAGAAGGGATAGAGGGTGTTACAGAGGAAGAAGGGATAGAGGGTGTTACAGAGGAAGAGGAAGAAGGGATAGAGGGTGTTACAGAGGAGGAAGTGATAGAGGGTGTTACAGAGGAAGAAGGGATAGAGGGTGTTACAGTGGAAGAAGGGATAGAGGTTGTTACAGAGGAAGAGGAAGAAGGGATAGAGGGTGTTACAGAGGAAGAAGGGATAGAGGGTGTTACAGAGGAAGAGGAAGAAGGGATAGAGGGTGTTACAGAGGAGGAAGTGATAGAGGGTGTTACAGAGGAAGAAGGGATAGAGGGTGTTACAGTGGAAGAAGGGATAGAGGATGTTACAGAGGAAGAGGAAGAAGGGATAGAGGGTGTTACAGAGGAAGAGGAAGAAGGGATAGAGGGTGTTACAGAGGAAGAAGGGATAAAGGGTGTTACAGAGGAAGAAGGGATAGAGGGTGTTACAGAGGAAGAAGGGATAGAGGGTGTTACAGAGGAAGAAGGGATAGAGGATGTTACAGTGGACGAGGAAGACGGGATAGAGGGTGTTACAGAGGAAGAGGGAGAAGGGATAGAGGGTGTTACAGTGGAAGAAGGGATAGAGGGTGTTACAGTGGAAGAAGGGATAGAGGGTGTTACAGTGGAAGAAGGGATAGAGGGTGTTACAGTGGAAGAAGGGATAGAGGGTGTTACAGTGGAAGAAGGGATAGAGGGTGTTACAGTGGAAGAAGGGATCAGGGTGTTACAGTGGACAAGGAAGAAGGGATAGAGGGTGTTACAGAGGAAGAGGAATAAGGGATAGAGGATGTTACAGAGGAAGAGGAAGAAGGGATAGAGGGTGTTACAGAGGAAGAGGAGGAAGGGATAGAGGGTGTTACAGTGGAAGAAGGGATAGAGGGTGTTACAGTGGAAGAAGGGATAGAGGGTGTTACAGTGGAAGAAGGGATAGAGGGTGTGACAGTGGAAGAAGGGATAGAGGGTGTTACAGTGGAAGAAGGGATCAAGGTGTTACAGTGGACGAGGAAGAAGGAATAGAGGGTGTTACAGAGGAAGAGGAAGAAGGGATAGAGGATGTTACAGAGGAAGAGGAAGAAGGGATAGAGGGTGTTACAGAGGAAGAGGAGGAAGGGATAGAGGGTGTTACAGTGGAAGAAGGGATAGAGGGTGTTACAGTGGAGGAAGGGATAGAGGGTGTTACAGTGGAAGAATGGATAGAGGGTGTTACAGTGGAAGAAGGGATAGAGGGTGTTACAGTGGAAGACGAAGAAGGGATAGAGGGTGTTACAGTGGAAGAGGAGGAAGGGATAGAGGGTGTTACAGTGGAAGAAGGGATAGAGGGTGTTACAGTGGAAGAGGAGGAAGGGATAGAGGGTATTACAGTGGAAGAAGGGATAGAGGGTGTTACAGTGGAAGAGGAGGAAGGGATAGAGGGTGTTACAGTGGAAGAAGGGATAGAGGGTGTTACAGTGGAAGAAGGGATAGAGGGTGTTACAGTGGAAGAGGAGGAAGGGATAGAGGGTGTTACAGAGGAAGAAGGGATAGAGGGTGTTACAGAGGAAGAAGGGATAGAGGGTGTTACAGAGGAAGAAGGGATAGAGGGTGTTACAGTGGAAGAAGGGATAGAGGGTGTTACAGTGGAAGAAGGGATAGAGGCTGTTACAGTGGAAGAAGGGATAGAGGGTGTTACAGAGGAAGAGGAAGACGGGATAGAGAGTGTTACAGAGGAAGAAGGGATAGAGGGTGTTACAGTGGAAGAAGGGATAGAGGCTGTTACAACTATCTCCACATAGTTGTGTGAACAGGCGCATGTGCTCAGTGGATGTGGTTTAAAGTAGTTTACAATGACGGCCTATACCTGCGGAACCCGGACGACGCTGGGCCGTATCTCCACATAGTTGTGTGAACAGGCGCACGTGCTCAGTGGATGTGGTTTAATGTAGTTTACAATGGACGGCGCACGTGCTCAGTGGATGTGGTTTAATGTAGTTTACAATGGACGTTACCTGCTGCAGTGCATCTCAGTTGTTCTGTGCTCAGCGCTTTTCCCCGCCAGTTTCTCTCTGTGTATCGTACAATGCGTCCATGGCCAGAACCAAGTAAACCTCTCGCAAGTCCACCGGTGGCAAAGCACCCAGGAAGCAGCTCGCCACCAAGGCTGCGCGCAAGAGCGCCCCGGTCACCGGCGGCGTGAAGAAGCCTCACGGTTACAGGCCCGGCACCGTGGCTCTGAGAGAGAACCGAGGTTACCAGAAGTCCACTGAGCTGCTGATCCGCAAACTGGCCTTCCAGCGCCTGGTGAGAGAAATTGGTCAGGACTTCAAGACCGCCCTGCGCTTCCGGAGTTCCGCCGTGATGGCCCTGCAGGAGGCTAGCGAGGCCTACCTGGTCGGCCTGTTCGAGGACACCAACCTGTGCGCCATCCACGCCAAGAGGGTGACATCATGTCCAAGGACATCCAGCAGGCCCGCCATATTCGCGGAGAGCGCGCTTAAACGATGACCCGATCTCCAAAATATCCCAAATATTTCCGTCAAAAAAGGCACAATTGTTCAATTTCTACACGCCCCTCTACATTTCCCACCATGTATGTTGTTGACGAACACGTCGTGTTCCCTGCTCTCGAGTCACCACAGACCGTGATTCGATTCCAGGCTGTATCACAACCGGCCGTGATTGTAAATAAGAGTTGGTTCTTAACTGACTTGACTAGTTAAATAAAGGGTCACATAGAAATAAAAGCTGCGTATTGCACGTTTTACTCGGCGGAATTCTAGCTTCAATATGATGTGCTAGAGAGAGGGATGTGACCACTAGAATGCGATTAGATGTATATTAGTATGCCCAGAGTAGAACAGTGAAAGGTTTTACAAAGGAGGCGAAAATACACTAGGAGTAATGAGTGATAGTGATGATATAAGGGCAAAGAGTCCCAATAATAGTGTTGGCATGGAGAATTGTCACTATGTAGCGAAGAAAAACATTGCATGCCAACTGACTTTGAAAGTCCCCACATTGCAGTGCTGCTGAGAGACTCGTGCAGAGGGGGACAACTTTACCGTGGAGCACGGAGGCCATCTAGTGGTTAAACGCGGGTACTGCCAACATGTGAGCACGTCATAGTGGTGTAACGGATGTGAAACGGCTAGCTTAGTTAGCGATGTTCGCGCTAAATAGCGTTTCAATCGGTGATGTCACTTGCTCTGAGACCTTGAAGTAGTGATTCCCCTTGCCCTGCAAGGGTGTTGTGGAGCGATGGGTAACGATGCTTCGTGGGTGACTGTTGTTGATGTGTGCAGAGGGTCCCTGGTTCGCGCCCGGGTATGGGCGAGGGGACGGTCTAAAGTTATACTGTTACAGTGGCTCCCTATTGGTATTTGATTTTCAACCCAGCGTTTCCCGAACTCCGTCCTCCAGTGTCGAAGTGGTGCACGTTGTTCTTTTTAAGAATCCAATTGTTCTTGGAATGTAAACATGCTAGAGTCTGTCAATTACTTTGTGAAAAATCGCCATTCCATCATTCCTGTCCCATGTGACCGTTGAAGACGTGTCACGATCCTTGGTGGCAAAAACTCCCATGTTTTGATCAGATCATTTCAATTGGTCAAAAAGATGCGGTTAGGATGCTAGCGGAAACTTTAACATTCGTAATAAGCACGGTGACAAGCATTCATTGTTACAACCCTGTAATTACAGACAGCAATTACCACCAGTTAGATGTTACTATTACAGCATAACTATGAATTATTGTAATTTATTACAATATTTGTACTAAAACAGACATTCAAATGAAGCGCTACCAAATATTGAAAGGAGAGGAAGCTTTCAGAATGAAAAAAAGGAGGAAGAGGAGGCTGTCACATTGAAAGAAGAGGAAGAGGAGAGAGATGCTGTTACAGTGGAAGAGGAAGAAGGGATAGAGGGTGTTACAGTGGAAGAAGGGATAGAGGGTGTTACAGTGGATGAGGAAGAAGGGATAGAGGGTGTTACAGAGGAAGAAGGGATAGAGGGTGTTACAGAGGAAGAAGGGATAGAGGGTGTTACAGAGGAAGAGGAAGAAGGGATAGAGGGTGTTACAGAGGAGGAAGTGATAGAGGGTGTTACAGAGGAAGAAGGGATAGAGGGTGTTACAGTGGAAGAAGGGATAGAGGTTGTTACAGAGGAAGAGGAAGAAGGGATAGAGGGTGTTACAGAGGAAGAAGGGATAGAGGGTGTTACAGAGGAAGAGGAAGAAGGGATAGAGGGTGTTACAGAGGAGGAAGTGATAGAGGGTGTTACAGAGGAAGAAGGGATAGAGGGTGTTACAGTGGAAGAAGGGATAGAGGATGTTACAGAGGAAGAGGAAGAAGGGATAGAGGGTGTTACAGAGGAAGAGGAAGAAGGGATAGAGGGTGTTACAGAGGAAGAAGGGATAAAGGGTGTTACAGAGGAAGAAGGGATAGAGGGTGTTACAGAGGAAGAAGGGATAGAGGGTGTTACAGAGGAAGAAGGGATAGAGGATGTTACAGTGGACGAGGAAGACGGGATAGAGGGTGTTACAGAGGAAGAGGGAGAAGGGATAGAGGGTGTTACAGTGGAAGAAGGGATAGAGGGTGTTACAGTGGAAGAAGGGATAGAGGGTGTTACAGTGGAAGAAGGGATAGAGGGTGTTACAGTGGAAGAAGGGATAGAGGGTGTTACAGTGGAAGAAGGGATAGAGGGTGTTACAGTGGAAGAAGGGATCAGGGTGTTACAGTGGACAAGGAAGAAGGGATAGAGGGTGTTACAGAGGAAGAGGAATAAGGGATAGAGGATGTTACAGAGGAAGAGGAAGAAGGGATAGAGGGTGTTACAGAGGAAGAGGAGGAAGGGATAGAGGGTGTTACAGTGGAAGAAGGGATAGAGGGTGTTACAGTGGAAGAAGGGATAGAGGGTGTTACAGTGGAAGAAGGGATAGAGGGTGTGACAGTGGAAGAAGGGATAGAGGGTGTTACAGTGGAAGAAGGGATCAAGGTGTTACAGTGGACGAGGAAGAAGGAATAGAGGGTGTTACAGAGGAAGAGGAAGAAGGGATAGAGGATGTTACAGAGGAAGAGGAAGAAGGGATAGAGGGTGTTACAGAGGAAGAGGAGGAAGGGATAGAGGGTGTTACAGTGGAAGAAGGGATAGAGGGTGTTACAGTGGAGGAAGGGATAGAGGGTGTTACAGTGGAAGAATGGATAGAGGGTGTTACAGTGGAAGAAGGGATAGAGGGTGTTACAGTGGAAGACGAAGAAGGGATAGAGGGTGTTACAGTGGAAGAGGAGGAAGGGATAGAGGGTGTTACAGTGGAAGAAGGGATAGAGGGTGTTACAGTGGAAGAGGAGGAAGGGATAGAGGGTATTACAGTGGAAGAAGGGATAGAGGGTGTTACAGTGGAAGAGGAGGAAGGGATAGAGGGTGTTACAGTGGAAGAAGGGATAGAGGGTGTTACAGTGGAAGAAGGGATAGAGGGTGTTACAGTGGAAGAGGAGGAAGGGATAGAGGGTGTTACAGAGGAAGAAGGGATAGAGGGTGTTACAGAGGAAGAAGGGATAGAGGGTGTTACAGAGGAAGAAGGGATAGAGGGTGTTACAGAGGAAGAAGGGATAGAGGGTGTTACAGTGGAAGAGGAAGAAGGGATAGAGGGTGTTACAGTGGAAGAAGGGATAGAGGCTGTTACAGTGGAAGAAGGGATAGAGGGTGTTACAGTGGAAGAAGGGATAGAGGGTGTTACAGTGGAAGAAGGGATAGAGGCTGTTACAGTGGAAGAAGGGATAGAGGCTGTTACAGTGGAAGAGGAAGACGGGATAGAGAGTGTTACAGAGGAAGAAGGGATAGAGGGTGTTACAGTGGAAGAAGGGATAGAGGCTGTTACAGTGGAAGAGGAAGACGGGATAGAGGGTGTTACAGAGGAAGAAGGGATAGAGGGTGTTACAGAGGAAGAAGGGATAGAGGGTGTTACAGTGGAAGAGGAAGAAGGGATAGAGGGTGTTACATTGGAAGAAGGGATAGAGGGTGTTACAGTGGAAGTGGAAGAAGGGATAGAGGGTGTTACAGTGGAAGTGGAAGAAGGGATAGAGGGTGTTACAGTGGAAGTGGAAGAAGGGATAGAGGGTGTTACAGTGGAAGAAGGGATAGAGGGTGTTACAGTGGACGAGGAAGAGGAGATAGAGGGTGTTACAGTGGAAGAAGGGATAGAGGGTGTTACAGTGGAAGAGGAAGAGGAGATAGAGGGTGTTACAGTGGAAGAGGAAGAGGAGATAGAGGGTGTTACAGTGGATGAGGAAGAGGAGATAGAGGGTGTTACAGTGGACGAGGAAGAGGGGGAGGAAGAAGATATCACATTGAAAGAAGAAGAGGAGGATGTTGTAGTGAAAGAAGAGGAAGAACCTTTTGAAGAGGAAGAGGAGGACATCTCAATGAAAGAGAAGGGGAAATACATTTTGGGAGTGTAAGAGGAGGAGGAGAGGAAGATTAACACCAGTTAGTTGTGTCATAAAAACAGGGGCACAAACTCGGCACTTGTTGAACTAATGTGTTGTTCACTACTGTAGGAATTGTTAAAGGGGCAATCTGTGATTGGTACATGCATTTTTGGAAAATGCATTTTTTTTAAATGCACAAACACAAAAATACATGACAGTTTACAAAACTGATATAGACAACAACAACATAAGATAATATTTCATTACAAATCAAATAAAC
The DNA here is from genome assembly GCF_002021735.2 of Oncorhynchus kisutch. Lineage (NCBI taxonomy): Eukaryota > Metazoa > Chordata > Actinopteri > Salmoniformes > Salmonidae > Oncorhynchus > Oncorhynchus kisutch. Next base: position 10,514,200 of record NW_022261978.1, on the reverse strand, counting down.
AATTTAATTGCATAGAGAAAAGTACTGGTAAGAAGTAAGAGAAAACATGAGATCTGGTTGTTTTGCAATGACTTGCGACAGAATAAACAACGTAGTGAATATTTTTCTAAACTGCGTTACCCACTCCAGTCAGCAGATGGCGACGTGAGTCTTTCAGATTGTGCCTCTTGCAGTGACGTATAATCTAGTGGACGGGAAAGGACACTTCAATAACAACACGGTTACTGATTCAACTTTCTCGCTAGCCAAAACAAAACGTAATATTGAAGCTTATTTTGCCATTGTTTGTATATATTCATCTCAGTGTTTTAAACACAATTCTGTTTGAGTATCTACTGGTTAAATGAACATAATTTACTTGTTACATTGGCAAATAAGGTTAAGGTTATTTCTGAGCCAATCACTAGGCTAGTCGCTAGCTGACATGCCCTGACCATGAGCTCACTTAGCTACTCCACCCCTGCTAAAGAAGAAGAGGTCTGTTGCACGGAGAAAGAATCTCTGGGGCTGAACTTTGTCGTGAAAGAAGAACATGAGGATATTGCAATGAAAGGAGATGAAGACGTGTTTAGATTTAAGCAGGAGGAAGAGAATGCTATAACATTTAAAAAAGAGAAAGAACCTTGTGGAATGAAACGGGAAGAGGAGGTTCTCACATTGAAAGAGGAGGATGTTACAGTGAAAGAAGAGAAAGACACTTTAGGAGTGGAAGAGGGGATACAGGCTGTCACAGTGGAAGAAGAGGAGTTGGATGCTTTCAGAATTAAAAAGGAGGAAGATGAGGATATCAGCGTGGAAGAGGGGGTAGAATCTTTAAGAATCAAAAAGGAGGAAGAGGAGGTAGAACCTTTAAGAATGAAAAAGGAGGAAGAGGCCATCTCATTGAAAGAGGAAGAAGAGGGTGACGTGACAGTAAAAAAAGAGGAAGAAACTTTTAGAGAGGAGGAGGGGGCTCTCTCAAACAAAGACAAGGAGGAAGGAGAGGAGGAGGAGACAGACGATCTGATTAACACCAGTGAGTATTGGATTAAAAACAGGGGCATAAACTACCCTTGTTAAGCTAATGTGTGTGTGTGGTTTTAAAGGGGCATTCTACTGGAGTTCTACACATGAATATATTGTTCAGGACTGTAGGAATTGTTAAAGGGACATGCATTTTTTACTTTTAAATTAATTGTATATAGCCTACCACAAACTTTGACCTCCCCCATTGTTTTTCCACTGCTTTAACAGCAAACAACACAGACGGAATCAAATCAAATATTATTTGTCACATGTGCCGATTCCAAAAGGTGTAGATCTTACCGTGAAATGCTGACTGACAAGCCCTTAACAAACCATGAAGTAAAAGAAAAAGACTTAAGAAAATATTTAGAAAATAAACTATTGTAAAAAAAAATGTTTCTAAGTAACACAATAAAATAACAATAACGATAGAGATTCTGGATTCGAGTCCAGGCTCTGTCGCAGCCAGCCGCGACCGGGAGACCCCTGGGGCGGCGCACAATTGGCCCAGTGTTGTCCAGGTTAGGGGAGGGTTTGTCTGGCAGGGATGTCTTTGTCCCATTGCGCACTAGCGACTCCTGCGGCAGTCTTGGCGCAGTGCACGCTGACACGGTAGCCAGGTGCACAGTGTTTCCTCCGACACGTTGGTACTTCCCGGGTTAAGTGGGCATTGTGTCAAGAAGCGGTGCGGCTTGGTTGGGTTGTGTTTCGCCTCTCCGGAGTCCGTATGGGAGTTGCAGCGATGAGACAACACTGTAACTACCAATTGGAAACCACGAAATTGTGGAGAAAATGGGGTAAAAATATATATATTATAATAATAACGAGGCTATATACAGGGGGCACCGGCATCGAGTCAATGTGCGGGGGTGGAGGCCAGTCCAGGCAATTTGTACATGTAGGTAGGGGTAAAGTGACCATGCATAGACAAACAGTGAGCACCAGCAGTGTAAATGTACATGTAGGTAGGGGGTGGTGTCAATGTAAATAGTCTGGGTTTATTTCTTTGTACTCCCTGACGAAGGCCATGCAGCCGAAATGCGTCAGATTTTTAAAACTTTATTTCTATTGAAAATGCCATAAAAAGGCATTTTAATCGATTATATGAAGAGTGCCTTGGTCCTCCTTTCTTTTTTGATGACCAATTTACCCCTTTTACCAAAGAGCACCTTCTATCTACCAAAATGTACTATTGAGTACCTTAGTAGCGCTTCCCTTCATACTTTTTCTACTAGTCTGGGTTTCCATTTGATTGATTGTTCAGCAGTCTTATGGCCTGTGGGTGGAAGCTGCCAAGGAGCCCTTCGGAGATTGACCTGGCGTTTTGGTACAGCTTGCCGTGCGGTAGCAGAGAGAACAGTCTATGACTTGGGTGACTGGAGTCTTTGACAATGTTTTGGGCCTTCCTCTGATACCGCCTGGTATATAGTTCCTGGATGGCGTGATGTACTGGGCCCTATGCACTACCCTTTGTAGCGCCTTACGGTCGGATACCGAGCAGTTGCCATACCAGGCGGTGATGAATGATCCAGCTGGAAAACCTTTTGAGGAACTGGGGACCCATGCCAAATTTTTTCAGTCTCCTGAGGGGGAATAGGTGTTGTCCGCACATGCGCTGAGTACACTTCCTGGTAATCTGTCTGGCCACGCAGCCTTGTGAATGTTGACTTAATTAGAGGTCTTGCTCACAGCGGCTACGGAGAGCGTCATCACACAGTCATCCAGGAACAGCTGGTGCTCTCATGCATGCTTCAGTGTTGCTTGCCTCAAAGCGAGCATAAAACGCATTTAGCTCGTCTGGTAGGCTCGCGTCACTGGGCAGCTCGCGGCTGGGTTTCCCTTTGCAGTCTGTAATAGTTTGCAAGCCCTGCCATGCCACCACCGACGAGCATCAGAGCTGGTGTAGTAGGATTCAATCTTAATCTTGTATTGACGCTTTGCCTGTTTGATGGTTTGTGTTAGGGCATAGTGTTAGGGCATAGCAGGATGTCTTATAAGCTTCTGGATTAGTGTCTCGCTCCTTGACAGCTCTAGCCTTTAGCGCGGTGCAGATGTGCGGATGGTTTAAGACACTGCATCTCAGTGCAAGAGGCATCACTACAGTTTCTGGTTCGACTCCAGGCTGTATCACATCCGGCCGTGATTGGGAGTCCCATAGGGTGGCGCACAATTGGCCCAGTGTCGTCCGAGTTTGGCCATGGTAGACAGTCATTGAAAAAAATAATTTGTTCTTAACTGACTTGCCTAATTAAATAAAGGTTACACACACACAACACACTGACCAAAAAGTTATTTTGTTGGCCAGTAAACATAATCAAAACCTATTTCTTACTTCCTGTTTCGTTGTTAAGTCGTTTCATTCTCAACCAGGATTTCTCATACTAATGGAACGCAGTTTGGGTCTTTGCATGTCAAATAACACTATTTGACGTGTCCAATAAGCTTGTTGACCAATCAGGACCTGAATATGACGTCACATAATATTTTAACGTGTTCACTAATTGTTTTAACGTAGTTATTACACATTGATTACACTGATCACTCGAATTTAGTTTGTCACAACGATTCATCGATACATATGCTATGATGCTGGTAAAGTTGTCTCGGGCATCTACAGTGCTGGACATTTAAAAAAAGCTAGCTAGCTCATGGATGCAAACAATGTTCTTCCCCAAAAACACAGCAAAACGACAATCTGTTTCAGTAGCTATAGTTAGCTAGCTAACTATATAGCTCGGTGTCATCATCTAAAATAACCCCAATTTATAAGGCAGTTCTTATGTGATTAATGGTGGTTGGACCCATCTATGTGAAGCTAGCCACAAGAAGGATTAGCCGCATTAGTGGACTTTGCGGTTAGCCTTCAAAATAAAAGTATGGCATAATTCTACTATTTGTATTAATTTGCATTACTGTCAATTACATACTTTTATTTGGAAGGCAAACTGCAAATTCCACTATTGTGCCTAATCCTTATTGTGGCTAGCTTCACAACATATAACCCGGTACTGTCGAACCTCACTAGTCAGATGAATTTAGCTTTGGGCAACAGGGTTAAGTAGCTGGTTAGCTATTTATTTTCATGAAATAAAGTTCAATTTCAATAGGCGAACAACAAGTGGCAACCTAGCTAATAGTTACAAGGACACTACCTAAATCATTGCTAAGAATAATGAAAATTACTGCAGTTTCTACTGGTCATTGTTTTCAGGATGGTTGTATTGATGCTAGCTAAAGCTAGCTACCCCAGAAGTTGCAGGCGAACAAATTCTGCTTTATTACCAAGGCGGTATTGTAAACACATCGTTCCTGGCCGGTGTTTTCTTGTTTGCAGACGTTTTTTGTACAGCTTTGACAGTGCTACTGTATATTCTTTGACACGCAAAGACCCAAGTGGCGTTCCATAGTATGTATGTCTTGAAGCTAATAGCAGTGACGCTATTACTGTGTAACTCCGGTAGGGCCACACCGGAAAAAAGAACTCACTTGGTAGTGTGTACCGCTCCTCCACCCGTCGGCGAAAGCCAACATCACCCACGACAGAGAACGGTTGATTGTCAAGGGCAATGAATTCCATTATCTTGGCTTTAATGGATTTCGCCTTTTGAGTTGTCTCGCTGAAATGTTCTTACTCTTTCAAATGACTGCTGGACTTGTTGACTGCTCGATCCACACAGCAGACATTGTGGGCTAGGTTAGGAATGCTGTGCTGCACGTGTAGCGCAAAATTATTACGTGGCCTCACTACGTCATCTACCTACGTTATATAGGAATGGCACGTCAGCTTTGACATCGGGTTTGCACATCAGTGTTAAACTAGACATCGGGCCGATACCGATGTTGGCATTTTTAGCTAATATTGTCCGATTCCGATATGTTCACTGATATGTCGTGCATCCCTAGTAGCATCCATGTTATCTGAACTCTTCCGTATTGAGCTAGTCACTGGTACTTCCTGCTTTAGTTTTTGCTTGTAAGCTGGAATCAGGAATATAGAATTATGGTCAGGTTTGCCAGATGGAGGGTGAAGGAGAGCTTTGTATGTGTCTCTGTCTGTGGAGTGAAGGTGGTCTAGAGTTTTTTTCCCCCTCTGGTTGCACATGTGACATGCTGATAGAAATGAGGTAAAACGGATTTAAGTTTGCTTGCATTAAAGTCACTGGCCACTAGGAGCGCCACTTCTGGATGAGCATTTTCTTGTTTGCTTATGGCCTTATAGAGCTCGTTGAGTGAGGTCTTAGTGCCAGCATTGGTTTGTGATGGTAAATAGATGGCTACAAATAATATAGATGAAAACTCTCTTAGTAGATAGTGTGCAACTCCAGCTCATCATGAGAAAATTAACTATGAATATATAGTTTAGTCTACAGCTCATCATGAGGTACTCTACCTCAGGCGAACAATACCTTGAGACTTCTTTAATATTAGACATGAGGCACCAGCTGTTATTGACAAATAGACACACACCCCTCCCCTCGTCTTACCAGACGTAGCTGTTTTGTCCTGCCGATGCACGGAAAACCCAGCCAGCTCTATATTATCCATGTCGTCGTTCAGCCACGACTCATGAAACATAAGATATTACAGCGTTGGATCATGTCGAACGGAGCTCATCCAGTTTATTCTCCAGCACGTTGGCCAATAGAACGTATGGTAGAGGTGGGTTACCCACTCTATTGGCCAATAGAACGGATGGTAGAGGCGGGTTACCCACTCTATTGGCCAATAGAACGGATGGTAGAGGTGGGTTACCCACTCTATTGGCCAATAGAACGGATGGTAGAGGCGGGTTACCCACTCTATTGGCCAATAGAATGGATGGTAGAGGTGGGTTACCCACTCTATTGGCCAATAGAACGTATGGTAGAGGTGGGTTACCCACTCTATTGGCCAATAGAACGGATGGTAGAGGCGGGTTACCCACTCTATTGGCCAATAGAACGGATGGTAGAGGTGGGTTACCCACTCTATTGGACAATAGAACGTATGGTAGAGGCGGGTTACCCACTCTATTGGCCAATAGAATGTAAGGTAGAGGCGGGTTACCCACTCACCGACGACTTCTCACAAGGCAACCCGATCTCCGCCCCCTGTATTATCCGTCTTTTCTTTGTGCGAATGACGGGGATTTGGGCCTGGTTTAGGGGAAGCAGTTTGGGGAAGCACTTTGCGTTGGACTCAGTAAAGAAAAAAATCTTTGTCCAGTTCGAGGTGAGTAATCGCTGTTCTGATATCTAGATGCTCTTTTCAATCAGCAACATTATGTACAGAATAAGTTACAAACAATGTGAAATAAACAGGGAAGTAGCAGAGGGTAAACACTGTTTACTGACCTTTTTATTTTGTTAATTAGCATTTATCCACTTATTGCATTCCCAGCATTGATCAAAGATCAGAACATTTATATTCTTGATCTGAGTTCTAATTGCCCCTGATCTTAGCGAATTAGTGTCATGAACAGTTGTTTGTTCGTTATATCCGCCCCCCGGATTTACCTTGTTTGCAGCAGGTGGATCCCCTAAACAAACAAATGACACCTGGTCACTTGTAGATGTCAGTCAGGTGAATACCTGGTCACTTGTAGATGTCAGTCAGGTGAATACCTGGTCACTTGTAGATGTCAGTCAGGTGAATACCTGGTCACTTGTAGATGTCAGTCAGGTGAATACCTGGTCACTTGTAGATGTCAGTCAGGTGAATACCTGGTCACTTGTAGATGTCAGTCAGGTGAATACCTGGTCACTTGTAGATGTCAGTCAGGTGAATACCTGGTCACTTGTAGATGTCAGTCAGGTGAATACCTGGTCACTTGTAGATGTCAGTCAGGTGAATACCTGGTCACTTGTAGATGTCAGTCAGGTGAATACCTGGTCACTTGTAGATGTCAGTCAGGTGAATACCTGGTCACTTGTAGATGTCAGTCAGGTGAATACCTGGTCACTTGTAGATGTCAGTCAGGTGAATACCTGGTCACTTGTAGATGTCAGTCAGGTGAATACCTGGTCACTTGTAGATGTCAGTCAGGTGAATACCTGGTCACTTGTAGATGTCAGTCAGGTGAATACCTGGTCACTTGTAGATGTCAGTCAGGTGAATACCTGGTCACTTGTAGATGTCAGTCAGGTGAATACCTGGTCACTTGTAGATGTCAGTCAGGTGAATACCTGGTCACTTGTAGATGTCAGTCAGGTGAATACCTGGTCACTTCTAGATGTCAGTCAGGTGAATACCTGGTCACTTCTAGATGTCAGTCAGGTGAATAGCTGCCGGCAGAGACTAATATAAGTATTACGTTCATTTTATGGTTGATCTGAGAATGTGGTCGGAGACGCCATATGGATGGCGGGTTGTGGAGCCTTTAGAGTTGGGCTGACCCCATTTAGTCGTCTGGTCAATTGTTTGGTCGAAAGACTGTTGGTCGACCGAGATTATTTTAGTCAAGCAGTGGCAAGTATATATATATATATATAAGTATGGCACACGAGACACCTGGCTGATTCAGGCCTGTCTGAGTGGATTAATCCATTGTAGAGGCTTGTCTGAGTGGATTAATCCATTGTAGAGGCCATTGTAGAGGCCTGTCATTGTAGAGGCCGGCTCTATATAATACTGTACATTTTCTTGAATTTGTTTTCGATTTTGGGGCCTGTGAAAAGACCCCTGGTGGCATGTCTGTTGAGATAAGTGTGTGTGTCAGAGCTGTGTGTAAGTTGACTATGCAAACAATTTGGGATTTTCAACGCATGAATGTTTCTTATAAAAAGAAGAAGTGATGCAGTCAGTCTCTCCTCAACTCTTAGCCAAGAGAGACTGGCAGGCATAGTATTAATGTCACGCTAGTATCACCAGTAGTACATTTACCGTTAATTACCATCATTTCTAATATACAATGTTAGTTTGGTTACGGTAATTTCTGTTAATGCATTCACTATGTTACTACAGTCTTACCGTTGTCATGGACACGTTGTTTGCCGAGAGCACTGTCTAGGCTAGTTAGTGTTTATTTCATTGCGTTTACAAGTTTTTTTGGAGCGCTCCTGTCAATCTTGCGTAAAGACACTCACCTGATTACACATAGAAGTAGGCCTGTAGGCTACCTGGCCTGATTACACATAGAAGTAGGCCTGTAGGCTACCTGACCTGATTACACATAGAAGTAGGACTGTAGGCTACCTGGCCTGATTACACATAGAAGTAGGCCTGTAGGCTACCTGGCCTGATTACACATAGAAGTAGGCCTGTAGGCTACCTGACCTGATTACACATAGAAGTAGGCCTCTAGGTTACCTGGCCTGATTACACATAGAAGTAGGCCTGTAGGATACCTCACCTGATTACACATAGAAGTAGGCCTGTAGGCAACCTGGCCTGATTACACATAGAAGTAGGCCTCTAGGTTACCTGGCCTGATTACACATAGAAGTAGGCCTGTAGGCTACCTGACCTGATTACACATAGAAGTAGGCCTGTAGGCTACCTGGCCTGATTACACATAGAAGTAGGCTACCTGGCCTGGTTACACATAGAAGTAGGCCTGTAGGCTACCTGGCCTGATTACACATAGAAGTAGGCCTCTAGGCTACCTGGCCTGATTACACATAGAAGTAGGCCTATAGGCTACCTGGCCTGATTACACATAGAAGTAGGCCTGTAGGCTACCTGGCCTGATTACACATAGAAGTAGGCCTCTGGGCTACCTGACCTGATTACACATAGAAGTAGGCCTGTAGGCTACCTGACCTGATTACACATAGAAGTAGGCCTGTAGTCTACCTGGCCTGATTACACATAGAAGTAGGCCTGTAGGCTACCTGACCTGATTACACATAGAAGTAGGCCTGTAGGCTACCTGGCCTGATTACACATAGAAGTAGGCCTGTAGGCTACCTGGCCTGATTACACATAGAAGTAGGCCTGTGGCAGTGCAAGCACCATGTTCTACAGTTGTTTTTAAAAACAAATAATTGTTTAAATTATTAAATGATTGGAAACCCGGCTCTGATTTGGATTAAACTTCAAAGGAAGTCAGTTTTGTCACATGGAGGTTTCATTCAGGTCTCTCTCTACTTAAATAAATACTCTGTCTTTTGGCAGGAGAAAGACCAGACTCAGAGGAACCAGAGACGTACAAATCAGCAAGACGACACCACTGCTCCCACTGTGGAAAGAGTTTTACCCGGTTAGGGTCCCTGAAAGTGCATAGGACATTGCACACAGGAGAGAAGCCTTTTCAATGTTCCCAGTGTGGAAAGAGTTTTGCAGAGTTAGGGCACCTGAAAGCACATGAGAGAATGCACACAGGGGAGAAGCCTTACCAATGCTCTCTGTGTGGAAAGAGTTTTTCCTTGTTAGCAAGCCTGAAAAGACATGAGAGGATCCACACAAGAGATGCGCTTTTCCAATGCTCCCAGTGTGAAAATAGTTTTTCCTTGTTAGCAAGCTTGAAAAGACATGAGAGGACACACACAGGTGATAAGACTTTCCACTGCTCCCAGTGTGAAAGGAGTTTTACACGGTTAGGGAACCTGAAAAAACATAAAAGAATACACTCAGGAGAAAAGCCTTTCCACTGCTCCCAGTGTGGGAAGGGTTTTACAGAGTTAGGGAACCTAAAAAGACATGAGAGGACACACACAGGAGATAAGCCTCATCGGTGCTCCCGGTGTGGAAAAAGTTTTACCCAGTTAGCACACCTGAAAGTACATGAGAGAATCCACACGGGAGAAAAGCCTTACCAATGCTCAGACTGTGGAAAGACCTATTCCTCATCACGGTCACTTAAAAGTCACGTGAGGATCCACGCAGGAGGAAAGAAGCCTTCCCCTAGTTTGTAAATTGTTATGTCACATCACATTGACTTAATTTCTTCTCCTAGTGGGTATATTGATATTTCACTTCACATTAACTTAAAATTCATCAGAGAACATACATAGTTCTTATATTGTTGCCTGATAATGTGTTTACCTGTTTATACCACATGAAATTAAATGGTGCAAAGTGTACTCAAACATATATTTGTTTGTTTTTATTAGAAAACATGAATTGAATATGGAGTCTGTCAGTTTGAATATAGAGCATATCAGATTCCATGTGTTTAAATGGTCATTTATTAAACTCTATGTGTGTGTGTTTATCTGGGTGTGTCATTCCTCCAGCACTACAGATAATCAAGTGATCTTTGGATGTGATGCATTTGTTCCATTGTTTACATTTGCATTGTTGGCCCACTGCTGATCTTACAGTGTGGCTTTAACCTCTCTGAGACATGTGGGACGGGAGCGCGAAAGTGCAGGGCGCCAAATTCAAAACAACAAAAATCTCATAATTAATATTCCTCAAGCATACAAGTATTTTACACCATTTTAAAGATAAAATTCTCGTTAATCCGGCCACAGTGTCTGGTTTCAAAAATGCTTTACAGCGAAAGCACCACAAACGATTGTTAGGTCACCCCCAAGTCACAGAAAACCCAGCCATTTTTCCAGCCAAAGAGGCATCACAAAAAGCACAAATAGAGATAAAAATGTATCACTAACCTTGGATGATCTTCATCAGATGACACTCATAGGACTTCATGTTACACAATACATGTATGTTTTGTTCGCTAAAGTGCATATTTATATTTAAAAAATCTAATTTTACATTGGCACGTTACGTTCAGTAATTCTAAAACATGCAGTGGTTTTGCAGAGAGCCACATCAATTTACAGAAATACTCATCATAATTGTTGATGAAAATACCAGTGTTACACAGGGAATTAGAGATATACTTCTCCTTAATGCAACCGCTCTGTCAAATTTCAAAAAAACTTTACGTAAAAGGCAAACCATGCAATAATCTGAGTACAGCGTTCAGACAACAAAGCAGCCAAAAAGATACGTGCCATATTGGATAGTCAACATTAGTCAGAAATAGTGTTATAAATATTCACTTACCTTTGATGATCTTCATCAGAATGCACTCCCAGGAATCCCAGTTCCACCATAAATGTTTGATTTGTTCGATAATGTCCATCATTTATGTCCAAATAGCTTCTTTTGTTCGGGCGTTTGGTAAACAAATCCAATGGCGCGTTCAGGTCCAGCCGAACGTCAGAAGAAAAGTTTTAAAAGTTATATTACAGGTCGTAGAAACATTTCAAACTAAGTATAGAATCAATCTTTAGGATGTTTTTATCATGAATGTTCAATAATGTTCCAAATGGAGAATTCCATTGTCTGTAGAAAAGCAATGGAATGAGAGCTAACTCTCTCGTGACCGCAACATAACCAATATCCCACTGTACCTGCAATAGGGGCTGAGTAAAAAATTAAAAATAAACTACAAGCCTCAGATTTCCCACTTCCTGGTTGGTATTTTCTCAGGTTTTCACCTGCCATATGAGTTCTGTTATACTCACAGACATCATTCAAACAGTTTTAGAAACAGAGTGTTTCAGAGTGTTTTCTATCCAATACTACTAATAATATGCATATATTAGCATCTGGGACAGAGTAGCAGGCAGTTCACTTTGGGCACCTTATTCATCCAAGCTACTCAATACTGCCCCCCTGTCAAACTCAATCAGTAGACAGGACATATTGATAAAACAACTAATTTGCCATATTATATATTATTATATTTATCATAGCCTATTATGTTTGTTATAACAGAAAACCGTGCAAATAACTGGCCCAATCAGCAGACAGGACATATTGATAAAACAACTAATTTGCCATATTATATATTATTATATTTATCATAGCCTATTATGTTTGTTATAACAGAAAACCGTGCAAATAACTGGCCCAATCAGCAGACAGGACATATTGATAAAACAACTAATTTGCCATATTATATATTATTATATTTATCATAGCCTATTATGTTTGTTATAACAGAAAACCGTGCAAATAACTGGCCCAATCAGCAGACAGGACATATTGATAAAACAACTAATTTGCCAGTCAAAGCCTATTATGTTTGTTATAACAGTGAACCGTCCAAACTGGCCATTGATTTATTAGAAAACTTATGGCCCTTTGTAATGTCCACGCATGTACATTCTGTATACAGCCTTTTAACCTGTTAGGGATGATGATCTACTCTGGAGATACATTTCCTAGTATCTGTCCTTTGCAGCAATGCTTGCAGATGTGCATAATATACAACCCCAACAACCAATCAAAACGTATTTAATATTTCCAAATAACAAAAAAACGTAGCTACGGGTAACATTTAAACGGAATTAATTTTTTTATATAGTTTTTGCACTGCATGTTTCACCGGTGCAGTTGAATGCAGCATTGCAGTATGGTGCCATCACCACGGAGCACAGCAGACGTAGCTACGGGTTGTTGTAACATTTAAACGGAATTAATATTTGTATATAGTTTTTGCACTGCATGTTTCACCGGTGCAGTTGAATGCAGCATTGCAGTATGGTGCCATCACCACGGAGCACAGCAGACGTAGCTACGGGTTGTTGTAACATTTAAACGGAATTAATTTTTGTATATAGTTTTTGCACTGCATGTTTCACCGGTGCAGTTGAATGCAGCATTGCAGTATGGTGCCATCACCACGGAGCACAGCAGACGTAGCTACGGGTTGTTGTAACATTTAATGTTTCACCGGTGCAGTTGAATGCAGCATCGCAGTATGGCGCCATCACCACGGAGCACAGCTAACGGTAGCTACGGCAAGGCTGAGGACCGTCCACTGTCCCCTCTTATGCAACGGAATTAGTAGCTAGCTGGAAGTGAATGTTAATTATACTAAACAAAAATATAAACGTAAAATGCAACAGTTTCAGTCAATTGATATAAACGAATTAGGTCCTAATCTATGAATTTCAGATGACTGGGAATACAGATATGCATCTTTTGGTCACAGATACCTTTAAAAAAAGCCTAACAATGGACCTCGTGATCTCGTTACAGTATTTTTGTGCATTTAAATTGCCATCGATAAAATGCAATTGTGTCAGTTGTCCGTAGCTTATGCCTGCCCATACCATAACCCCACCGCCACCATAGGGCATTCTGTTCACAATGTTGACATCAACAAACCACTCACGCAAATGACGGCAAAGATGTGGTTTGAGGTTGTGAGGCCAAATTCTCTAAAACAACATTGAAGATGGCTTATCACAGAGAAATTAACATTCAATTATCTAGTAACAGCTCTGGTGGACATTCCTGCCGTCAACATGCCAATTGCACGCTCCCTCAAAACTTGAAACATCTGTGGCATTGTGTTGATGTGGCAAAACTGCTCATTTTAGAGTGGCCTTTTATTGTTCCCAGCACAAGGTGCACCTGTGTAATGATCATGCTGTTAAATCAGCTTCTTGATATGCCACACCTGTCAGGTGGATGGATTATCTTGGCAAAGGAGGAAATGCTCACTAACAGGTGATGTAAACACATTTGAGAGAAATACGCTTTTTTTTGTGCGTATGGAAAATCTCACCGGCCGGCACTAACTCTTTACATTATAGTCTCATGAAACACGGCACTAACTCTTTACATTATAGTCTCATGAAACACGGGACTAACTCTTTACATTATAGTCTCATGAAACATGGGACTAACTCTTATTATGGTCTCATGAAACACGGGACTAACTCTTTACATTATAGTCTCATGAGACACGGCACTAACTCTTTACATTATAGTCTCATGAAGCATGGGACTAACTCTTTACATTATAGTCTCATGAAACACGGGACTAACTCTTTACATTATAGTCTCATGAAACATGGGACTAACTCTTTACATTATAGTCTCAGGAAACATGGGACTAACTCTTTACATTATAGTCTCATGAAACATGGGACTAACTCTTATTATAGTCTCATGAAACATGGGACTAACTCTTATTATGGTCTCATGAAACATGGGACTAACTCTTATTATAGTCTCATGAAACGAAACATGGGACTAACTCTTATTATGGTCTCATGAAACATGGGACTAACTCTTGTTATAGTCTCATGAAACGAAACATGGGACTAACTCTTATTATGGTCTCATGAAACATGGGACTAACTCTTATTATAGTCTCATGAAACGAAACATGGGACTAACTCTTATTATAGTCTCATGAAACATGGGACTAACTCTTATTATAGTCTCATGAAACGAAACATGGGACTAACTCTTATTATAGTCTCATGAAACACGGGACTAACTCTTATTATAGTCTCATGAAACACGGCACTAACTCTTTACATTATAGTCTCATGAAACACGGCACTAACTCTTTACATTATAGTCTCATGAAACACGGGACTAACTCTTTACATTATAGTCTCATGAAACATGGGACTAACTCTTTACATTATAGTCTCATGAAACATGGGACTAACTCTACATTATAGTCTCATGAAACATGGGACTAACTCTTATTATAGTCTCATGAAACATGGGACTAACTCTTATTATAGTCTCATGAAACATGGGACTAACTCTTATTATGGTCTCATGAAACATGGGACTAACTCTTATTATAGTCTCATGAAACATGGGACTAACTCTTATTATAGTCTCATGAAACGAAACATGGGACTAACTCTTATTATAGTCTCATGAAACATGGGACTACTCTTATTATAGTCTCATGAAACGAAACATGGGACTAACTCTTATTATAGTCTCATGAAACGAAACATGGGACTAACTCTTATTATAGTCTCATGAAACATGGGACTAACTCTTATTATAGTCTCATGAAAAACGGGACTAACTCTTATTATAGTCTCATGAAACACGGCACTAACTCTTTACATTATAGTCTCATGAAACACGGCACTAACTCTTTACATTATAGTCTCATGAAACACGGCACTAACTCTTTACATTATAGTCTCATGAAACATGGGACTAACTCTTTACATTATAGTCTCATGAAACACGGGACTAACTCTTTACATTATAGTCTCATGAAACACGGCACTAACTCTTTACATTATAGTCTCATGAAACATGGGACTAACTCTTTACATTATAGTCTCATGAAACACGGGACTAACTCTTTACATTATAGTCTCATGAAACACGGCAGTAACTCTTTACATTATAGTCTCATGAAACACGGCACTAACTCTTTACATTATAGTCTCATGAAACATGGGACTAACTCTTTACATTATAGTCTCATGAAACATGGGACTAACTCTTTACATTATAGTCTCATGAAACATGGGACTAACTCTTTACATTATAGTCTCATGAAACATGGGACTAACTCTTATTATAGTCTCATGAAACATGGGACTACTCTTATTATAGTCTCATGAAACATGGGACTAACTCTTATTATGGTCTCATGAAACATGGGATTAACTCTTATTATGGTCTCATGAAACATGGGACTAACTCTTATTATGGTCTCATGAAACATGGGACTAACTCTTATTATGGTCTCATGAAACATGGGACTAACTCTTATTATAGTCTCATGAAACGAAACATGGGACTAACTCTTATTATAGTCTCATGAAACATGGGACTAACTCTTATTATAGTCTCATGAAACACGGGACTAACTCTTATTATAGTCTCATGAAACACGGGACTAACTCTTTACATTATAGTCTCATGAAACATGGGACTAACTCTTTACATTATAGTCTCATGAAACATGGGACTAACTCTTTACATTATAGTCTCATGAAACATGGGACTAACTCTTTACATTATAGTCTCATGAAACATGGGACTAACTCTTATTATAGTCTCATGAAACACGGGACTAACTCTTATTATAGTCTCATGAAACATGGGATTAACTCTTTACATTATAGTCTCATGAAACATGGGACTAACTCTTTACATTATAGTCTCATGAAACATGGGACTAACTCTTTACATTATAGTCTCATGAAACACGGCACTAACTCTTTACATTATAGTCTCATGAAACATGGGACTAACTCTTTACATTATAGTCTCATGAAACATGGCACTAACTCTTTACATTATAGTCTCATGAAACACGGCACTAACTCTTTACATTATAGTCTCATGAAACATGGGACTAACTCTTTACATTATAGTCTCATGAAACATGGGACTAACTCTTTACATTATAGTCTCATGAAACACGGGACTAACTCTTTACATTATAGTCTCATGAAACACGGGACTAACTCTTTACATTATAGTCTCATGAAACACGGGACTAACTCTTTACATTATAGTCTCATGAAACACGGGACTAACTCTTTACATTATAGTCTCATGAAACACGGGACTAACTCTTTACATTATAGTCTCATGAAACATGGCACTAACTCTTTACGTTATAGTCTCGTGAAACATGGGACTAACTCTTTACGTTATAGTCTCATGAAACATGGGACTAACTCTTTACATTATAGTCTCATGAAACATGGGACTAACTCTTTACATCCTAGTCTCATGAAACACGGCACTAACTCTTTACATTATAGTCTCATGAAACACGGGACTAACTCTTTACATTATAGTCTCATGAAACATGGGACTAACTCTTTACATTATAGTCTCATGGGACTAACTCTTTACATTATAGTCTCATGAAACACGGCACTAACTCTTTACATTATAGTCTCATGAAACACGGCACTAACTCTTTACATTATAGTCTCATGAAACATGGGACTAACTCTTTACATTATAGTCTCATGAAACATGGGACTAACTCTTTACATTATAGTCTCATGAAACACGGGACTAACTCTTTACATTATAGTCTCATGAAACACGGCAGTAACTCTTTACATTATAGTCTCATGAAACACGGCACTAACTCTTTACATTATAGTCTCATGAAACATGGGACTAACTCTTTACATTATAGTCTCATGAAACATGGGACTAACTCTTTACATTATAGTCTCATGAAACATGGGACTAACTCTTTACATTATAGTCTCATGAAACATGGGACTAACTCTTATTATAGTCTCATGAAACACGGGACTAACTCTTTACATTAGTCTCATGAAACATGGGACTAACTCTTATTATAGTCTCATGAAACATGGGACTACTCTTATTATAGTCTCATGAAACATGGGACTAACTCTTTACATTATAGTCTCATGAAACATGGGACTAACTCTTTACATTATAGTCTCATGAAACATGGGACTAACTCTTATTATGGTCTCATGAAACATGGGACTAACTCTTATTATAGTCTCATGAAACGAAACATGGGACTAACTCTTATTATGGTCTCATGAAACACGGGACTAACTCTTATTATAGTCTCATGAAACACGGGACTAACTCTTATTATAGTCTCATGAAACATGGGACTAACTCTTATTATAGTCTCATGAAACATGGGACTAACTCTTATTATAGTCTCATGAAACATGGGACTAACTCTTATTATAGTCTCATGAAACACGGGACTAACTCTTATTATAGTCTCATGAAACACGGGACTAACTCTTTACATTATAGTCTCATGAAACATGGGACTAACTCTTTACATTATAGTCTCATGAAACATGGGACTAACTCTTTACATTATAGTCTCATGAAACATGGGACTAACTCTTTACATTATAGTCTCATGAAACATGGGACTAACTCTTATTATAGTCTCATGAAACACGGGACTAACTCTTATTATAGTCTCATGAAACATGGGATTAACTCTTTACATTATAGTCTCATGAAACATGGGACTAACTCTTTACATTATAGTCTCATGAAACATGGGACTAACTCTTTACATTATAGTCTCATGAAACACGGCACTAACTCTTTACATTATAGTCTCATGAAACATGGGACTAACTCTTTACATTATAGTCTCATGAAACATGGCACTAACTCTTTACATTATAGTCTCATGAAACACGGCACTAACTCTTTACATTATAGTCTCATGAAACATGGGACTAACTCTTTACATTATAGTCTCATGAAACATGGGACTAACTCTTTACATTATAGTCTCATGAAACACGGGACTAACTCTTTACATTATAGTCTCATGAAACACGGGACTAACTCTTTACATTATAGTCTCATGAAACACGGGACTAACTCTTTACATTATAGTCTCATGAAACACGGGACTAACTCTTTACATTATAGTCTCATGAAACACGGGACTAACTCTTTACATTATAGTCTCATGAAACATGGCACTAACTCTTTACGTTATAGTCTCATGAAACATGGGACTAACTCTTTACGTTATAGTCTCATGAAACATGGGACTAACTCTTTACATTATAGTCTCATGAAACATGGGACTAACTCTTTACATCCTAGTCTCATGAAACACGGCACTAACTCTTTACATTATAGTCTCATGAAACACGGGACTGACTCTTTACATTATAGTCTCATGAAACATGGGACTAACTCTTTACATTATAGTCTCATGGGACTAACTCTTTACATTATAGTCTCATGAAACACGGCACTAACTCTTTACATTATAGTCTCATGAAACACGGCACTAACTCTTTACATTATAGTCTCATGAAACACGGCACTAACTCTTTACATTATAGTCTCATGAAACATGGGACTAACTCTTTACATTATAGTCTCATGAAACATGGGACTAACTCTTTACATTATAGTCTCATGAAACATGGGACTAACTCTTTACATTATAGTCTCATGAAACATGGGACTAACTCTTTACATTATAGTCTCATGAAACATGGGACTAACTCTTTACATTATAGTCTCATGAAACACGGCACTAACTCTTTACATTATAGTCTCATGAAACACGGCACTAACTCTTTACAGTATAGTCTCATGAAACATGGGACTAACTCTTTACATTATAGTCTCATGAAACATGGGACTAACTCTTTACATTATAGTCTCATGAAACATGGGACTAACTCTACATTATAGTCTCATGAAACATGGGACTAACTCTTTACATTATAGTCTCATGAAACATGGGACTAACTCTTTACATTAGTCTCATGAAACACGGCACTAACTCTTTACATTAGTCTCATGAAACATGGCACTAACACTTTACAGTATAGTCTCATGAAACATGGGACTAACTCTACATTATAGTCTCATGAAACATGGGACTAACTCTTTACATTATAGTCTCATGAAACATGGGACTAACTCTACATTATAGTCTCATGAAACATGGGACTAACTCTTTACATTATAGTCTCATGAAACATGGGACTAACTATTTACATTAGTCTCATGAAACACGGCACTAACACTTTACAGTATAGTCTCATGAAACATGGGACTAACTCTTTACATTATAGTCTCATGAAACACGGCACTAACTCTTTACATTATAGTCTCATGAAGCATGGGACTAACTCTTATTATAGTCTCATGAAACACGGGACTAACTCTTTACATTATAGTCTCATGAAACATGGGACTAACTCTTTACATTATAGTCTCATGAAACATGGGACTAACTCTTTACATTATAGTCTCATGAAACATGGGACTAACTCTTTACATTATAGTCTCATGAAACATGGGACTAACTCTTATTATAGTCTCATGAAACACGGGACTAACTCTTATTATAGTCTCATGAAACATGGGATTAACTCTTTACATTATAGTCTCATGAAACATGGGACTAACTCTTTACATTATAGTCTCATGAAACATGGGACTAACTCTTTACATTATAGTCTCATGAAACACGGCACTAACTCTTTACATTATAGTCTCATGAAACATGGGACTAACTCTTTACATTATAGTCTCATGAAACATGGCACTAACTCTTTACATTATAGTCTCATGAAACA
Organism: Oncorhynchus kisutch; assembly: GCF_002021735.2. Classification (NCBI taxonomy): domain Eukaryota; kingdom Metazoa; phylum Chordata; class Actinopteri; order Salmoniformes; family Salmonidae; genus Oncorhynchus; species Oncorhynchus kisutch. Next base: position 10,494,437 of record NW_022261978.1, on the reverse strand, counting down.
CGGCACTAACTCTTTACATTATAGTCTCATGAAACATGGGACTAACTCTTTACATTATAGTCTCATGAAACATGGGACTAACTCTTTACATTATAGTCTCATGAAACACGGGACTAACTCTTTACATTATAGTCTCATGAAACACGGGACTAACTCTTTACATTATAGTCTCATGAAACACGGGACTAACTCTTTACATTATAGTCTCATGAAACACGGGACTAACTCTTTACATTATAGTCTCATGAAACACGGGACTAACTCTTTACATTATAGTCTCATGAAACATGGCACTAACTCTTTACGTTATAGTCTCATGAAACATGGGACTAACTCTTTACGTTATAGTCTCATGAAACATGGGACTAACTCTTTACATTATAGTCTCATGAAACATGGGACTAACTCTTTACATCCTAGTCTCATGAAACACGGCACTAACTCTTTACATTATAGTCTCATGAAACACGGGACTGACTCTTTACATTATAGTCTCATGAAACATGGGACTAACTCTTTACATTATAGTCTCATGGGACTAACTCTTTACATTATAGTCTCATGAAACACGGCACTAACTCTTTACATTATAGTCTCATGAAACACGGCACTAACTCTTTACATTATAGTCTCATGAAACACGGCACTAACTCTTTACATTATAGTCTCATGAAACATGGGACTAACTCTTTACATTATAGTCTCATGAAACATGGACTAACTCTTTACATTATAGTCTCATGAAACATGGGACTAACTCTTTACATTATAGTCTCATGAAACATGGGACTAACTCTTTACATTATAGTCTCATGAAACATGGGACTAACTCTTTACATTATAGTCTCATGAAACACGGCACTAACTCTTTACATTATAGTCTCATGAAACACGGCACTAACTCTTTACAGTATAGTCTCATGAAACATGGGACTAACTCTTTACATTATAGTCTCATGAAACATGGGACTAACTCTTTACATTATAGTCTCATGAAACATGGGACTAACTCTACATTATAGTCTCATGAAACATGGGACTAACTCTTTACATTATAGTCTCATGAAACATGGGACTAACTCTTTACATTAGTCTCATGAAACACGGCACTAACTCTTTACATTAGTCTCATGAAACATGGCACTAACACTTTACAGTATAGTCTCATGAAACATGGGACTAACTCTACATTATAGTCTCATGAAACATGGGACTAACTCTTTACATTATAGTCTCATGAAACATGGGACTAACTCTACATTATAGTCTCATGAAACATGGGACTAACTCTTTACATTATAGTCTCATGAAACATGGGACTAACTATTTACATTAGTCTCATGAAACACGGCACTAACACTTTACAGTATAGTCTCATGAAACATGGGACTAACTCTTTACATTATAGTCTCATGAAACACGGCACTAACTCTTTACATTATAGTCTCATGAAGCATGGGACTAACTCTTATTATAGTCTCATGAAACACGGGACTAACTCTTTACATTATAGTCTCATGAAACATGGGACTAACTCTTTACATTATAGTCTCATGAAACATGGGACTAACTCTTTACATTATAGTCTCATGAAACATGGGACTAACTCTTTACATTATAGTCTCATGAAACATGGGACTAACTCTTATTATAGTCTCATGAAACACGGGACTAACTCTTATTATAGTCTCATGAAACATGGATTAACTCTTTACATTATAGTCTCATGAAACATGGGACTAACTCTTTACATTAGTCTCATGAAACATGGGACTAACTCTTTACATTATAGTCTCATGAAACACGGCACTAACTCTTTACATTATAGTCTCATGAAACATGGGACTAACTCTTTACATTATAGTCTCATGAAACATGGCACTAACTCTTTACATTATAGTCTCATGAAACACGGCACTAACTCTTTACATTATAGTCTCATGAAACATGGGACTAACTCTTTACATTATAGTCTCATGAAACATGGGACTAACTCTTTACATTATAGTCTCATGAAACACGGGACTAACTCTTTACATTATAGTCTCATGAAACACGGGACTAACTCTTTACATTATAGTCTCATGAAACACGGGACTAACTCTTTACATTATAGTCTCATGAAACACGGGACTAACTCTTTACATTATAGTCTCATGAAACACGGGACTAACTCTTTACATTATAGTCTCATGAAACATGGGACTAACTCTTTACATTATAGTCTCATGGGACTAACTCTTTACATTATAGTCTCATGAAACACGGCACTAACTCTTTACATTATAGTCTCATGAAACACGGCACTAACTCTTTACATTATAGTCTCATGAAACACGGCACTAACTCTTTACATTATAGTCTCATGAAACATGGGACTAACTCTTTACATTATAGTCTCATGAAACATGGGACTAACTCTTTACATTATAGTCTCATGAAACACGGGACTAACTCTTTACATTATAGTCTCATGAAACACGGCAGTAACTCTTTACATTATAGTCTCATGAAACACGGCACTAACTCTTTACATTATAGTCTCATGAAACATGGGACTAACTCTTTACATTATAGTCTCATGAAACATGGACTAACTCTTTACATTATAGTCTCATGAAACATGGGACTAACTCTTTACATTATAGTCTCATGAAACATGGGACTAACTCTTATTATAGTCTCATGAAACACGAGACTAACTCTTTACATTAGTCTCATGAAACATGGGACTAACTCTTATTATAGTCTCATGAAACATGGGACTACTCTTATTATAGTCTCATGAAACATGGGACTAACTCTTTACATTATAGTCTCATGAAACATGGGACTAACTCTTTACATTATAGTCTCATGAAACATGGGACTAACTCTTATTATGGTCTCATGAAACATGGGACTAACTCTTATTATAGTCTCATGAAACGAAACATGGGACTAACTCTTATTATGGTCTCATGAAACACGGGACTAACTCTTATTATAGTCTCATGAAACACGGGACTAACTCTTATTATAGTCTCATGAAACATGGGACTAACTCTTATTATAGTCTCATGAAACATGGGACTAACTCTTATTATAGTCTCATGAAACATGGGACTAACTCTTATTATAGTCTCATGAAACACGGGACTAACTCTTATTATAGTCTCATGAAACACGGGACTAACTCTTTACATTATAGTCTCATGAAACATGGGACTAACTCTTTACATTATAGTCTCATGAAACATGGGACTAACTCTTTACATTATAGTCTCATGAAACATGGACTAACTCTTTACATTATAGTCTCATGAAACATGGGACTAACTCTTATTATAGTCTCATGAAACACGGGACTAACTCTTATTATAGTCTCATGAAACATGGGATTAACTCTTTACATTATAGTCTCATGAAACATGGGACTAACTCTTTACATTATAGTCTCATGAAACATGGGACTAACTCTTTTACATTATAGTCTCATGAAACACGGCACTAACTCTTTACATTATAGTCTCATGAAACATGGGACTAACTCTTTACATTATAGTCTCATGAAACATGGCACTAACTCTTTACATTATAGTCTCATGAAACACGGCACTAACTCTTTACATTATAGTCTCATGAAACATGGGACTAACTCTTTACATTATAGTCTCATGAAACATGGGACTAACTCTTTACATTATAGTCTCATGAAAACACGGGACTAACTCTTTACATTATAGTCTCATGAAACACGGGACTAACTCTTTACATTATAGTCTCATGAAACACGGACTAACTCTTTACATTATAGTCTCATGAAACACGGGACTAACTCTTTACATTATAGTCTCATGAAACACGGGACTAACTCTTTACATTATAGTCTCATGAAACATGGCACTAACTCTTTACGTTATAGTCTCATGAAACATGGGACTAACTCTTTACGTTATAGTCTCATGAAACATGGGACTAACTCTTTACATTATAGTCTCATGAAACATGGGACTAACTCTTTACATCCTAGTCTCATGAAACACGGCACTAACTTCTTACATTATAGTCTCATGAAACACGGGACTGACTCTTTACATTATAGTCTCATGAAACATGGGACTAACTCTTTACATTATAGTCTCATGGGACTAACTCTTTACATTATAGTCTCATGAAACACGGCACTAACTCTTTACATTATAGTCTCATGAAACACGGCACTAACTCTTACATTATAGTCTCATGAAACACGGCACTAACTCTTTACATTATAGTCTCATGAACATGGACTAACTCTTTACATTATAGTCTCATGAAACATGGGACTAACTCTTTACATTATAGTCTCATGAAACATGGGACTAACTCTTTACATTATAGTCTCATGAAACATGGGACTAACTCTTTACATTATAGTCTCATGAAACATGGGACTAACTCTTTACATTATAGTCTCATGAACACGGCACTAACTCTTTACATTATAGTCTCATGAACACGGCACTAACTCTTTACAGTATAGTCTCATGAAACATGGGACTACTCTTTACATTATAGTCTCATGAAACATGGGACTAACTCTTTACATTATAGTCTCATGAAACATGGGACTAACTCTACATTATAGTCTCATGAAACATGGGACTAACTCTTTACATTATAGTCTCATGAAACATGGGACTAACTCTTTACATTAGTCTCATGAACACGGCACTAACTCTTTACATTAGTCTCATGAAACATGGCACTAACACTTTACAGTATAGTCTCATGAAACATGGGACTAACTCTACATTATAGTCTCATGAAACATGGGACTAACTCTTTACATTATAGTCTCATGAAACATGGGACTAACTCTACATTATAGTCTCATGAAACATGGGACTAACTCTTTACATTATAGTCTCATGAAACATGGGACTAACTATTTACATTAGTCTCATGAAACACGGCACTAACACTTTACAGTAGTCTCATGAAACATGGGGACTAACTCTTTACATTATAGTCTCATGAAACACGGCACTAACTCTTTACATTATAGTCTCATGAAGCATGGGACTAACTCTTATTATAGTCTCATGAAACACGGGACTAACTCTTTACATTATAGTCTCATGAAACATGGGACTAACTCTTTAACATTATAGTCCTCATGAAACATGGGACTAAACTCTTTACATTATAGTCTCATGAAACATGGGACTAACTCTTTACATTATAGTCTCATGAAACATGGGACTAACTCTTATTATAGTCTCATGAAACACGGGACTAACTCTTATTATAGTCTCATGAAACATGGGATTAACTCTTTACATTATAGTCTCATGAAACATGGGACTAACTCTTTACATTATAGTCTCATGAAACATGGGACTAACTCTTTACATTATAGTCTCATGAAACACGGCACTAACTCTTTACATTATAGTCTCAATGAAACATGGGACTAACTCTTTACATTATAGTCTCATGAAACATGGCACTAACTCTTTACATTATAGTCTCATGAAACACGGCACTAACTCTTTACATTATAGTCTCATGAAACATGGGACTAACTCTTTACATTATAGTCTCATGAAACATGGGACTAACTCTTTACATTATAGTCTCATGAAACACGGGACTAACTCTTTACATTATAGTCTCATGAAACACGGGACTAACTCTTTACATTATAGTCTCATGAAACACGGGACTAACTCTTTACATTATAGTCTTATGAAACACGGGACTAACTCTTTACATTATAGTCTCATGAAACACGGGACTAACTCTTTACATTATAGTCTCATGAAACATGGCACTAACTCTTTACGTTATAGGTCTCATGAAACATGGACTAACTCTTACGTTATAGTCTCAGGAAACATGGGACTAACTTCTTACAAATTAATAGTCTCATGAAACATGTGGACTAAGCTCGTTACCAATCCTAGTCTCATGACTAACAACAGGCACTAACCTTTTACAATTATAAACTCACTCATGAAAACACGGGACTGACTCTTTACAATTATAGTCGTCATGAAACATGGGACGTAACTCTTACATTATAGTCTCATGGGACTAACTCTTTACATTATAGTCTCAACGGCACTAACTCTTTACATTATAGTCTCATGAAACACGGCACTAACTCTTTACATTATAGTCTCATGAAACACGGCACTAACTCTTTACATTATAGTCTCATGAAACATGGGACTAACTCTTACATTATAGTCTCATGAACATGGGACTAACTCTTTACATTATAGTCTCATGAAACATGGGACTAACTCTTTACATTATAGTCTCATGAAACATGGACTAACTCTTTACATTATAGTCTCATGAAACATGGGACTAACTCTTTACATTATAGTCTCATGAACACGGCACTACTCTTTACATTATAGTCTCATGAAACACGGCACTAACTCTTTACAGTATAGTCTCATGAAACATGGGACTAACTCTTTACATTATAGTCCATGAAACATGGGAACTAACTCTTTACATTATAGTCTCATGAAACATGGGACTAACTCTACATTATAGTCTCATGAAACATGGGACTAACTCTTTACATTATAGTCTCATGAAACATGGGACTAACTCTTTACATTAGTCTCATGAAACACGGCACTAACTCTTTACATTAGTCTCATGAAACATGGCACTAACACTTTACATATAGTCTCATGAACATGGGACTAACTCTACATTATAGTCTCATGAAAATGGGGACTAACTCTTTAACATTATAGTCTCATGAAACATGGGACTAACTCTACATTATAGTCTCATGAAACATGGGCTAACTCTTTACATTATAGTCTCATGAAACATGGGACTAACTCTTACATTCTAGTCTCATGAAACATGGGACTAACTCTTTACATTATAGTCTCATGAAACATGGGACTAACTCTTATTATAGTCTCATGAAACCGGGACTACTCTTATTATAGGTCTCATGAAACATGGGATAACTCTTTACATGTATAGTCTCATGAAACATGGACTAAACTCTTTACATTATAGTCCTCATGAAACATGGGACTAACTCTTTACATTATAGTCTCATGAAACACGGCCTAACTCTTTACATTATAGTCTCATGAAACAGGGACTAACTCTTTACATTATAGTCTCATGAAACATGGGCACTAACTCTTTACATTATAGTCTCATGAAAACACGGCACTAACTCTTTACATTATAGTCTCATGAAACATGGGACTAACTCTTTACATTATAGTCTCATGAAACATGGGACTAACTCTTTACATTATAGTCTCATGAAACACGGGACTAACTCTTTACATTATAGTCTCATGAAACACGGGACTAACTCTTTACATTATAGTCTCATGAAACACGGGACTAACTCTTTACATTATAGTCTCATGAAACACGGGACTAACTCTTTACATTATAGTCTCATGAAACACGGGACTAACTCTTTACATTATAGTCTCATGAAACATGGCACTAACTCTTTACATTATAGTCTCATGAAACATGGGACTAACTCTTTACATTATAGTCTCATGAAACATGGGACTAACTCTTTACATTATAGTCTCATGAAACATGGGACTAACTCTTTACATTATAGTCTCATGAAACACGGCACTAACTCTTTACATTATAGTCTCATGAAACACGGGACTGACTCTTTACATTATAGTCTCATGAAACATGGGACTAACTCTTTACATTATAGTCTCATGGGACTAACTCTTTACATTATAGTCTCATGAAACATGGGACTAACTCTTTACATTATAGTCTCATGAAACATGGGACTAACTCTTTACATTATAGTCTCATGAAACATGGGACTAACTCTTATTATAGTCTCATGAAACACGGGACTAACTCTTTACATTAGTCTCATGAAACATGGGACTAACTCTTATTATAGTCTCATGAAACATGGGACTAACTCTTATTATAGTCTCATGAAACATGGGACTAACTCTTTACATTATAGTCTCATGAAACATGGGACTAACTCTTTACATTATAGTCTCATGAAACATGGGACTAACTCTTATTATAGTCTCATGAAACATGGGACTAACTCTTATTATAGTCTCATGAAACAAACATGGGACTAACTCTTATTATAGTCTCATGAAACACGGGACTAACTCTTATTATAGTCTCATGAAACACGGGACTAACTCTTATTATAGTCTCATGAAACATGGGACTAACTCTTATTATAGTCTCATGAAACATGGGACTAACTCTTATTATAGTCTCATGAAACATGGGACTAACTCTTATTATAGTCTCATGAAACACGGGACTAACTCTTATTATAGTCTCATGAAACACGGGACTAACTCTTTACATTATAGTCTCATGAAACATGGGACTAACTCTTTACATTATAGTCTCATGAAACATGGGACTAACTCTTTACATTATAGTCTCATGAAACATGGGACTAACTCTTTACATTATAGTCTCATGAAACATGGGACTAACTCTTATTATAGTCTCATGAAACACGGGACTAACTCTTATTATAGTCTCATGAAACATGGGACTAACTCTTTACATTATAGTCTCATGAAACATGGGACTAACTCTTTACATTATAGTCTCATGAAACATGGGACTAACTCTTTACATTATAGTCTCATGAAACACGGCACTAACTCTTTACATTATAGTCTCATGAAACATGGGACTAACTCTTTACATTATAGTCTCATGAAACATGGCACTAACTCTTTACATTATAGTCTCATGAAACACGGCACTAACTCTTTACATTATAGTCTCATGAAACATGGGACTAACTCTTTACATTATAGTCTCATGAAACATGGGACTAACTCTTTACATTATAGTCTCATGAAACACGGGACTAACTCTTTACATTATAGTCTCATGAAACACGGGACTAACTCTTTACATTATAGTCTCATGAAACATGGGACTAACTCTTTACATTATAGTCTCATGAAACACGGGACTAACTCTTTACATTATAGTCTCATGAAACACGGGACTAACTCTTTACATTATAGTCTCATGAAACATGGCACTAACTCTTTACATTATAGTCTCATGAAACATGGGACTAACTCTTTACATTATAGTCTCATGAAACATGGGACTAACTCTTTACATTATAGTCTCATGAAACATGGGACTAACTCTTTACATCCTAGTCTCATGAAACACGGCACTAACTCTTTACATTATAGTCTCATGAAACACGGGACTAACTCTTTACATTATAGTCTCATGAAACATGGGACTAACTCTTTACATTATAGTCTCATGGGACTAACTCTTTACATTATAGTCTCATGAAACACGGCACTAACTCTTTACATTATAGTCTCATGAAACACGGCACTAACTCTTTACATTATAGTCTCATGAAACACGGCACTAACTCTTTACATTATAGTCTCATGAAACATGGGACTAACTCTTTACATTATAGTCTCATGAAACATGGGACTAACTCTTTACATTATAGTCTCATGAAACATGGGACTAACTCTTTACATTATAGTCTCATGAAACAGGGGACTAACTCTTATACATTATAGTCTCAGGAAACACGGCACTAACTCTTTACATTATAGTCTCATGAAACACGGCACTAACTCTATTTACAGTATAAAGTCTCATGAAACATGGACTAACTCTTACATTATAGTCATCATGAAACATGGGACTAACTCGTTACATTAGTCCTCATGAAACATGGGACTAACTCTAGCATTATAGTCTCAGGAAACATGGGACTAACTCTTACAATTATAGTCTCATGAAACATGGGACTAACTCTTTACATTAGTCTCATGAAACACGGACTAACTCTTACATTAGTCTCATGAAACATGGCACTAACCTTTACAGTATAGTCTCATGAAACATGGGACTAACTCTACATATAGTCTCATGAAACATGGGACTAACTCTTTACATTATAGTCTCATGAAACATGGGACTAACTCTACATTATAGTCTCATGAAACATGGGACTAACTCTTTACATTATAGTCTCATGAAACATGGGACTAACTATTTACATTAGTCTCATGAAACACGGCACTAAACACTTTACAGTATAGTCTCATGAAACATGGGACTAACTCTTTACATTATAGTCTCATGAAACACGGCACTAACTCTTTACATTATAGTCCATGAAGCATGGGACTAACTCTTATTATAGTCTCATGAAACACGGGACTAACTCTTTACATTATAGTCTCATGAAACATGGGACTAACTCTTTACATTATAGTCTCATGAAACATGGGACTAACTCTTACATTATAGTCTCATGAAACATGGGACTAACTCTTTACATATAGTCTCATGAAACATGGGACTAACTCTATTATAGTCTCATGAAACACGGGACTAACTCTTATGATAGTCCTCCATGAAACATGGGACTAACTCTTTACATTATAGTCTCATGAAACATGGGACTAACTCTTTACATTAGTCTCATGAAACACGGCACTAACTCTTTACATTATAGTCTCATGAAACATGGACTAACTCTTTACATTATAGTCTCATGAAACACGGCACTAACTCTTTACATTATAGTCTCATGAAGCATGGGACTAACTCTTATTATAGTCTCATGAAACACGGGACTAACTCTTTACATTATAGTCTCATGAAACATGGGACTAACTCTTTACATTATAGTCTCATGAAACATGGGACTAACTCTTTACATTATAGTCTCATGAAACATGGGACTAACTCTTTACATTAGTCTCATGAAACATGGGACTAACTCTTATTATAGTCTCATGAAACACGGGACTAACTCTTATTATAGTCTCATGAAACATGGGATTAACTCTTTACATTATAGTCTCATGAAACATGGGACTAACTCTTTACATTATAGTCTCATGAAACATGGGACTAACTCTTTACATTATAGTCTCATGAACACGGCACTAACTCGTTAACATTAGAGTCTCATGAAACATGGACTACTCTTTACATTATAGTCTCATGAAACACGGCACTAACTCTTTACATTATAGTCTCATGAAGCATGGGACTAACTCTTATTATAGTCTCATGAACACGGGACTAACTCTTTACATTATAGTCTCATGAAACATGGGACTAACTCTTTACCGTATAGTCTCATGAACATGGGACTAACTCTTTACATTATAGTCTCATGAAACATGGACTAACGCTTTACATTATCTCATGAAACATGGGACTAACTCTTATTATAGTCTCATGAAACACGGGACTAACTCTATTAATTGTCTCATGAAACATGGGATTAACTCTTTACATTATAGTCTCATGAAACATGGGACTAACTCTTTACATATAGGTCTCATGAAACATGGGACTAACTCTTTACATTATAGTCTCATAAACACGGCACTAACTCTTTACATTATAGTCTCATGAAACATGGGACTAACTCTTTACATTATAGTCTCATGAAACATGGCACTAACTCTTTACATTATAGTCTCATGAAACACGGCACTAACCTCTTTACATTATAGTCTCATGAAACATGGGACTAACTCTTTACATTATAGTCTCATGAAACATGGGACTAACTCTTTACATTATAGTCTCATGAAACACGGGACTAACTCTTTACATTATAGTCTCATGAAAGCACGGGACTAACTCTTTACATTATAGTCTCATGAAACACGGGACTAACTCTTTACATTATAGTCTCATGAAACACGGACTAACTCTTTACATTATAGTCTCATGAAACACGGGACTAACTCTTTACATTATAGTCTCATGAAACATGGCACTAACTCTTTACGTTATAGTCTCATGAAACATGGGACTAACTCTTTACGTTATAGTCTCATGAAACATGGGACTAACTCTTTACATTATAGTCTCATGAAACATGGGACTAACTCTTTACATCCTAGTCTCATGAAACACGGCACTAACTCTTTACATTATAGTCTCATGAAACACGGGACTGACTCTTTACATTATAGTCTCATGAAACATGGGACTAACTCTTTACATTATAGTCTCATGGGACTAACTCTTTACATTATAGTCTCATGAAACACGGCACTAACTCTTTACATTATAGTCTCATGAAACACGGCACTAACTCTTTACATTATAGTCTCATGAAACACGGCACTAACTCTTTACATTATAGTCTCATGAAACATGGGACTAACTCTTTACATTATAGTCTCATGAAACATGGGACTAACTCTTTACATTATAGTCTCATGAAACATGGGACTAACTCTTTACATTATAGTCTCATGAAACATGGGACTAACTCTTTACATTATAGTCTCATGAAACATGGGACTAACTCTTTACATTATAGTCTCATGAAACACGGCACTAACTCTTTACATTATAGTCTCATGAAACACGGCACTAACTCTTTACAGTATAGTCTCATGAAACATGGGACTAACTCTTACATTATAGTCTCATGAAACATGGGACTAACTCTTTACATTATAGTCTCATGAAACATGGGACTAACTCTACATTATAGTCTCATGAAACATGGGACTAACTCTTTACATTATAGTCTCATGAAACATGGGACTAACTCTTTACATTTAGTCTCATGAAACACGGCACTAACTCTTTACATTAAGTCTCATGAAAGCATGGGACTAACTCTTATTATAGTCTCATGAAACACGGGACTAACTCTTTACATTATAGTCTCATGAAACATGGGACTAACTCTTTAGCATTATAGTCTCATGAAACTATGGGACTAACTCTTACATATAGTCTCATGAAACATGGGACTAACTCTTTACATTATAGTCTCATGAAACATGGGACTAACTCTTATTATAGTCTCATGAAAACACGGACTAACTCCTTATTATAGTCTCATGAAACATGGGATTAACTCTTTACATTATAGTCTCATGAAACATGGGACTAACTCTTTACATTATAGTCTCATGAAACATGGGACTAACTCTTTACATTATAGTCTCATGAAACACGGCACTAACTCTTTACATTATAGTCTCATGAAACATGGGACTAACTCTTTTTAGTCTCATGAAACATGGACTAACTCTTTACATTATAGTCTCATGAAACATGGGACTAACTCTTTACATTATAGTCTCATGAAACATGGGACTAACTCTTTACATTATAGTCTCATGAAACATGGGACTAACTCTTTACATTATAGTCTCATGAAACATGGGACTAACTCTTACATTATAGTCTCATGAAACACGGGACTAACTCTTTACATTATAGTCTCATGAAACATGGGACTAACTCTTTACATTATAGTCTCATGAAACATGGGACTAACTCTTTACATTATAGTCTCATGAAACATGGGACTAACTCTTTACATTATAGTCTCATGAACATGGGACTAACCTCTTACAGTTATAGTCTCTCATGAAACATGGGACATAACTCTTTAGCATTATGTCTCATGAAACATGGGACTAACTCTTTACATCCTAGTCTCATGAAACACGGCACTAACTCTTTACATTATAGTCTCATGAAACATGGGACCTAACTCTTACATTATAGTCTCATGAAACACGGGACTAACTCTTTACATTATAGTCTCATGAAACACGGGACTAACTCTTTACATTATAGTCTCATGACACACGGGACTAACTCTTTACATTATAGTCTCATGAAACACGGGACTAACTCTTACATTATAGTCTCAGGAAACACGGGACTACCTCTTTACATTATAGTCTCATGAACATGGCACTAACTCTTTACGTTATAGTCTCATGAAACATGGGACTAACTCTTTACGTTATAGTCTCATGAAACATGGGACTAACTCTTTACATTATAGTCTCATGAACATGGGACTAACTCTTTACATCCAGTCTCATGAAACACGGCACTAACTCTTTACATTATAGTCTCATGAAACACGGGAACTGACTCTTTACATTATGAGTCTCATGAAACATGGGACTAACTCTTTACATTATAGTCTCATGGGACTAACTCTTTACATTATAGTCTCATGAAACACGGCACTAACTCTTTACATTATAGCTCATGAAACACGGCACTAACTCTTTACATTATAGTCTCATGAAACACGGCACTAACTCTTTACATTATAGTATCAATGAAACATGGGACTAACTCTTTAACATTATAGTCTCATGAAACATGGGACTAACTCTTTACATTATAGTCTCATGAAACATGGGACTAACTCTTTACATTATAGTCTCATGAAACATGGGACTAACTCTTTACATTATAGTCTCATGAACCATGGGACTAACTCTTTACATTATATGTCTCATGAAACACGGCACTAACTCTTTACATTATAGTCTCATGAAACACGGCACTAACTCTTTACAGTATAGTCTCATGAAACATGGGACTAACTCTTTACACTTATAGTCTCATGAAACATGGGACTAACTCTTTACATTATAGTCTCATGAAACATGGGACTAACTCTACATTATAGTCTCATGAAACATGGGACTAACTCTTTACATTATAGTCTCATGAAACATGGGACTAACTCTTTACATTAGTCTCATGAAACACGGCACTAACTCTTTACATTAGTCTCATGAAACATGGCACTAACACTTTACAGTATAGTCTCATGAAACATGGGACTAACTCTACATTATAGTCTCATGAAACATGGGACTAACTCTTTACATTATAGTCTCATGAAACATGGGACTAAAGACTACTACATTAAGTCTCATGAAACATGGGACTAACTCTTTACATATAGTCTCATGAAACATGGGACTAACTATTTACATTAGTCTCATGAAACACGGCACTAACTCTTTACATTATAGTCTCATGAAACATGGGACTAACTCTTTACATTATAGTCTCATGAAACATGGGACTAACTCTTTACATTAGTCTCATGAAACATGGGACTAACTCTTTACATTATAGTCTCATGAAACATGGGACTAACTCTTTACATTATAGTCTCATGAAACATGGGACTAACTCTTTACATTAGTCTCATGAAACATGGGACTAACTCTTTACATTATAGTCTCATGAAACACGGCACTAACTCTTTACATTATAGTCTCATGAAGCATGGGACTAACTCTTATTATAGTCTCATGAAACACGGGACTAACTCTTTACATTATAGTCTCATGAAACATGGGACTAACTCTTTACATTATAGTCTCATGAAACATGGGACTAACTCTTTACATTATAGTCTCATGAAACATGGGACTAACTCTTTACATTATAGTCTCATGAAACATGGGACTAACTCTTATTATAGTCTCATGAAACACGGGACTAACTCTTATTATAGTCTCATGAAACATGGGATTAACTCTTTACATTATAGTCTCATGAAACATGGGACTAACTCTTTACATTATAGTCTCATGAAACATGGGACTAACTCTTTACATTATAGTCTCATGAAACACGGCACTAACTCTTTACATTATAGTCTCATGAAACATGGGACTAACTCTTTACATTATAGTCTCATGAAACATGGCACTAACTCTTTACATTATAGTCTCATGAAACACGGCACTAACTCTTTACATTATAGTCTCATGAAACATGGGACTAACTCTTTACATTATAGTCTCATGAAACATGGGACTAACTCTTTACATTATAGTCTCATGAAACACGGGACTAACTCTTTACATTATAGTCTCATGAAACACGGGACTAACTCTTTACATTATAGTCTCATGAAACACGGGACTAACTCTTTACATTATAGTCTCATGAAACACGGGACTAACTCTTTACATTATAGTCTCATGAAACACGGGACTAACTCTTTACATTATAGTCTCATGAAACATGGCACTAACTCTTTATGTTATAGTCTCATGAAACATGGGACTAACTCTTTACGTTATAGTCTCATGAAACATGGGACTAACTCTTTACATTATAGTCTCATGAAACATGGGACTAACTCTTTACATCCTAGTCTCATGAAACACGGCACTAACTCTTTACATTATAGTCTCATGAAACACGGGACTGACTCTTTACATTATAGTCTCATGAAACATGGGACTAACTCTTTACATTATAGTCTCATGGGACTAACTCTTTACATTATAGTCTCATGAAACACGGCACTAACTCTTTACATTATAGTCTCATGAAACACGGCACTAACTCTTTACATTATAGTCTCATGAAACACGGCACTAACTCTTTACATTATAGTCTCATGAAACATGGGACTAACTCTTTACATTATAGTCTCATGAAACATGGGACTAACTCTTTACATTATAGTCTCATGAAACATGGGACTAACTCTTTACATTATAGTCTCATGAAACATGGGACTAACTCTTTACATTATAGTCTCATGAAACATGGGACTAACTCTTTACATTATAGTCTCATGAAACACGGCACTAACTCTTTACATTATAGTCTCATGAAACACGGCACTAACTCTTTACAGTATAGTCTCATGAAACATGGGACTAACTCTTTACATTATAGTCTCATGAAACATGGGACTAACTCTTTACATTATAGTCTCATGAAACATGGGACTAACTCTACATTATAGTCTCATGAAACATGGGACTAACTCTTTACATTATAGTCTCATGAAACATGGGACTAACTCTTTACATTAGTCTCATGAAACACGGCACTAACTCTTTACATTAGTCTCATGAAACATGGCACTAACACTTTACAGTATAGTCTCATGAAACATGGGACTAACTCTACATTATAGTCTCATGAAACATGGGACTAACTCTTTACATTATAGTCTCATGAAACATGGGACTAACTCTACATTATAGTCTCATGAAACATGGGACTAACTCTTTACATTATAGTCTCATGAAACATGGGACTAACTCTTTACATTATAGTCTCATGAAACACGGCACTAACTCTTTACATTATAGTCTCATGAAGCATGGGACTAACTCTTATTATAGTCTCATGAAACACGGGACTAACTCTTTACATTATAGTCTCATGAAACATGGGACTAACTCTTTACATTATAGTCTCATGAAACATGGGACTAACTCTTTACATTATAGTCTCATGAAACATGGGACTAACTCTTATTATAGTCTCATGAAACACGGGACTAACTCTTATTATAGTCTCATGAAACATGGGATTAACTCTTTACATTATAGTCTCATGAAACATGGGACTAACTCTTTACATTATAGTCTCATGAAACATGGGACTAACTCTTTACATTATAGTCTCATGAAACACGGCACTAACTCTTTACATTATAGTCTCATGAAACATGGGACTAACTCTTTACATTATAGTCTCATGAAACATGGCACTAACTCTTTACATTATAGTCTCATGAAACACGGCACTAACTCTTTACATTATAGTCTCATGAAACACGGGACTAACTCTTTACATTATAGTCTCATGAAACACGGGACTAACTCTTTACATTATAGTCTCATGAAACACGGGACTAACTCTTTACATTATAGTCTCATGAAACATGGCACTAACTCTTTACGTTATAGTCTCATGAAACATGGGACTAACTCTTTACGTTATAGTCTCATGAAACATGGGACTAACTCTTTACATTATAGTCTCATGAAACATGGGACTAACTCTTTACATCCTAGTCTCATGAAACACGGCACTAACTCTTTACATTATAGTCTCATGAAACACGGGACTGACTCTTTACATTATAGTCTCATGAAACATGGGACTAACTCTTTACATTATAGTCTCATGGGACTAACTCTTTACATTATAGTCTCATGAAACACGGCACTAACTCTTTACATTATAGTCTCATGAAACACGGCACTAACTCTTTACATTATAGTCTCATGAAACACGGCACTAACTCTTTACATTATAGTCTCATGAAACATGGGACTAACTCTTTACATTATAGTCTCATGAAACATGGGACTAACTCTTTACATTATAGTCTCATGAAACATGGGACTAACTCTTTACATTATAGTCTCATGAAACATGGGACTAACTCTTTACATTATAGTCTCATGAAACATGGGACTAACTCTTTACATTATAGTCTCATGAAACACGGCACTAACTCTTTACATTATAGTCTCATGAAACACGGCACTAACTCTTTACAGTATAGTCTCATGAAACATGGGACTAACTCTTTACATTATAGTCTCATGAAACATGGGACTAACTCTTTACATTATAGTCTCATGAAACATGGGACTAACTCTTTACATTAGTCTCATGAAACACGGCACTAACTCTTTACATTAGTCTCATGAAACATGGCACTAACACTTTACAGTATAGTCTCATGAAACATGGGACTAACTCTACATTATAGTCTCATGAAACATGGGACTAACTCTTTACATTATAGTCTCATGAAACATGGGACTAACTCTACATTATAGTCTCATGAAACATGGGACTAACTCTTTACATTATAGTCTCATGAAACATGGGACTAACTATTTACATTAGTCTCATGAAACACGGCACTAACACTTTACAGTATAGTCTCATGAAACACGGGACTAACTCTTTACATTATAGTCTCATGAAACATGGGACTAACTCTTTACATTATAGTCTCATGAAACACGGCACTAACTCTTTACATTATAGTCTCATGAAGCATGGCACTAACTCTTTACATTATAGTCTCATGAAGCATGGGACTAACTCTTATTATAGTCTCATGAAACACGGGACTAACTCTTTACATTATAGTCTCATGAAACATGGGACTAACTCTTTACATTATAGTCTCATGAAACATGGGACTAACTCTTTACATTATAGTCTCATGAAACATGGGACTAACTCTTTACATTATAGTCTCATGAAACATGGGACTAACTCTTATTATAGTCTCATGAAACACGGGACTAACTCTTATTATAGTCTCATGAAACATGGGATTAACTCTTTACATTATAGTCTCATGAAACATGGGACTAACTCTTTACATTATAGTCTCATGAAACATGGGACTAACTCTTTACATTATAGTCTCATGAAACACGGCACTAACTCTTTACATTATAGTCTCATGAACATGGGACTAACTCTTTACATTATAGTCTCATGAAACATGGCACTAACTCTTTACATTATAGTCTCATGAAACACGGCACTAACTCTTTACATTATAGTCTCATGAAACATGGGACTAACTCTTTACATTATAGTCTCATGAAACATGGGACTAACTCTTTACATTATAGTCTCATGAAACACGGGACTAACTCTTTACATTATAGTCTCATGAAACACGGGACTAACTCTTTACATTATAGTCTCATGAAACACGGGACTAACTCTTTACATTATAGTCTCATGAAACACGGGACTAACTCTTTACATTATAGTCTCATGAAACACGGGACTAACTCTTTACATTATAGTCTCATGAAACATGGCACTAACTCTTTATGTTATAGTCTCATGAAACACGGGACTAACTCTTTACGTTATAGTCTCATGAAACATGGGACTAACTCTTTACATTATAGTCTCATGAAACATGGGACTAACTCTTTACATCCTAGTCTCATGAAACACGGCACTAACTCTTTACATTATAGTCTCATGAAACACGGGACTGACTCTTTACATTATAGTCTCATGAAACATGGGACTAACTCTTTACATTATAGTCTCATGGGACTAACTCTTTACATTATAGTCTCATGAAACATGGGACTAACTCTTTACATTATAGTCTCATGAAACATGGGACTAACTCTTTACATTATAGTCTCATGAAACACGGGACTAACTCTTTACATTATAGTCTCATGAAACACGGGACTAACTCTTTACATTATAGTCTCATGAAACACGGGACTAACTCTTTACATTATAGTCTCATGAAACACGGGACTAACTCTTTACATTATAGTCTCATGAAACACGGGACTAACTCTTTACATTATAGTCTCATGAAACATGGCACTAACTCTTTATGTTATAGTCTCATGAAACATGGGACTAACTCTTTACGTTATAGTCTCATGAAACATGGGACTAACTCTTTACATTATAGTCTCATGAAACATGGGACTAACTCTTTACATCCTAGTCTCATGAAACACGGCACTAACTCTTTACATTATAGTCTCATGAAACACGGGACTGACTCTTTACATTATAGTCTCATGAAACATGGGACTAACTCTTTACATTATAGTCTCATGGGACTAACTCTTTACATTATAGTCTCATGAAACACGGCACTAACTCTTTACATTATAGTCTCATGAAACACGGCACTAACTCTTTACATTATAGTCTCATGAAACACGGCACTAACTCTTTACATTATAGTCTCATGAAACATGGGACTAACTCTTTACATTATAGTCTCATGAAACATGGGACTAACTCTTTACATTATAGTCTCATGAAACATGGGACTAACTCTTTACATTATAGTCTCATGAAACATGGGACTAACTCTTTACATTATAGTCTCATGAAACATGGGACTAACTCTTTACATTATAGTCTCATGAAACACGGCACTAACTCTTTACATTATAGTCTCATGAAACACGGCACTAACTCTTTACAGTATAGTCTCATGAAACATGGGACTAACTCTTTACATTATAGTCTCATGAAACATGGGACTAACTCTTTACATTATAGTCTCATGAAACATGGGACTAACTCTACATTATAGTCTCATGAAACATGGGACTAACTCTTTACATTATAGTCTCATGAAACATGGGACTAACTCTTTACATTAGTCTCATGAAACACGGCACTAACTCTTTACATTAGTCTCATGAAACATGGCACTAACACTTTACAGTATAGTCTCATGAAACATGGGACTAACTCTACATTATAGTCTCATGAAACATGGGACTAACTCTTTACATTATAGTCTCATGAAACATGGGACTAACTCTACATTATAGTCTCATGAAACATGGGACTAACTCTTTACATTATAGTCTCATGAAACATGGGACTAACTCTTTACATTATAGTCTCATGAAACACGGCACTAACTCTTTACATTATAGTCTCATGAAGCATGGGACTAACTCTTATTATAGTCTCATGAAACACGGGACTAACTCTTTACATTATAGTCTCATGAAACATGGGACTAACTCTTTACATTATAGTCTCATGAAACATGGGACTAACTCTTTACATTATAGTCTCATGAAACATGGGACTAACTCTTTACATTATAGTCTCATGAAACATGGGACTAACTCTTATTATAGTCTCATGAAACACGGGACTAACTCTTATTATAGTCTCATGAAACATGGGATTAACTCTTTACATTATAGTCTCATGAAACATGGGACTAACTCTTTACATTATAGTCTCATGAAACATGGGACTAACTCTTTACATTATAGTCTCATGAAACACGGCACTAACTCTTTACATTATAGTCTCATGAAACATGGGACTAACTCTTTACATTATAGTCTCATGAAACATGGCACTAACTCTTTACATTATAGTCTCATGAAACACGGCACTAACTCTTTACATTATAGTCTCATGAAACATGGGACTAACTCTTTACATTATAGTCTCATGAAACATGGGACTAACTCTTTACATTATAGTCTCATGAAACACGGGACTAACTCTTTACATTATAGTCTCATGAAACACGGGACTAACTCTTTACATTATAGTCTCATGAAACACGGGACTAACTCTTTACATTATAGTCTCATGAAACACGGGACTAACTCTTTACATTATAGTCTCATGAAACACGGGACTAACTCTTTACATTATAGTCTCATGAAACATGGCACTAACTCTTTACGTTATAGTCTCATGAAACATGGGACTAACTCTTTACGTTATAGTCTCATGAAACATGGGACTAACTCTTTACATTATAGTCTCATGAAACATGGGACTAACTCTTTACATCCTAGTCTCATGAAACACGGCACTAACTCTTTACATTATAGTCTCATGAAACACGGGACTGACTCTTTACATTATAGTCTCATGAAACATGGGACTAACTCTTTACATTATAGTCTCATGGGACTAACTCTTTACATTATAGTCTCATGAAACACGGCACTAACTCTTTACATTATAGTCTCATGAAACACGGCACTAACTCTTTACATTATAGTCTCATGAAACACGGCACTAACTCTTTACATTATAGTCTCATGAAACATGGGACTAACTCTTTACATTATAGTCTCATGAAACATGGGACTAACTCTTTACATTATAGTCTCATGAAACATGGGACTAACTCTTTACATTATAGTCTCATGAAACATGGGACTAACTCTTTACATTATAGTCTCATGAAACATGGGACTAACTCTTTACATTATAGTCTCATGAAACACGGCACTAACTCTTTACATTATAGTCTCATGAAACACGGCACTAACTCTTTACAGTATAGTCTCATGAAACATGGGACTAACTCTTTACATTATAGTCTCATGAAACATGGGACTAACTCTTTACATTATAGTCTCATGAAACATGGGACTAACTCTTTACATTAGTCTCATGAAACACGGCACTAACTCTTTACATTAGTCTCATGAAACATGGCACTAACACTTTACAGTATAGTCTCATGAAACATGGGACTAACTCTACATTATAGTCTCATGAAACATGGGACTAACTCTACATTATAGTCTCATGAAACATGGGACTAACTCTTTACATTATAGTCTCATGAAACATGGGACTAACTATTTACATTAGTCTCATGAAACACGGCACTAACTCTTTACATTATAGTCTCATGAAACACGGGACTAACTCTTTACATTATAGTCTCATGAAACATGGGACTAACTCTTTACATTATAGTCTCATGAAACACGGCACTAACTCTTTACATTATAGTCTCATGAAGCATGGCACTAACTCTTTACATTATAGTCTCATGAAGCATGGGACTAACTCTTATTATAGTCTCATGAAACACGGGACTAACTCTTTACATTATAGTCTCATGAAACATGGGACTAACTCTTTACATTATAGTCTCATGAAACATGGGACTAACTCTTTACATTATAGTCTCATGAAACATGGGACTAACTCTTTACATTATAGTCTCATGAAACATGGGACTAACTCTTATTATAGTCTCATGAAACACGGGACTAACTCTTATTATAGTCTCATGAAACATGGGATTAACTCTTTACATTATAGTCTCATGAAACATGGGACTAACTCTTTACATTATAGTCTCATGAAACATGGGACTAACTCTTTACATTATAGTCTCATGAAACACGGCACTAACTCTTTACATTATAGTCTCATGAAACATGGGACTAACTCTTTACATTATAGTCTCATGAAACACGGCACTAACTCTTTACATTATAGTCTCATGAAACATGGGACTAACTCTTTACATTATAGTCTCATGAAACATGGGACTAACTCTTTACATTATAGTCTCATGAAACATGGGACTAACTCTTTACATTATAGTCTCATGAAACACGGGACTAACTCTTTACATTATAGTCTCATGAAACACGGGACTAACTCTTTACATTATAGTCTCATGAAACACGGGACTAACTCTTTACATTATAGTCTCATGAAACACGGGACTAACTCTTTACATTATAGTCTCATGAAACACGGGACTAACTCTTTACATTATAGTCTCATGAAACACGGCACTAACTCTTTACGTTATAGTCTCATGAAACACGGGACTAACTCTTTACATTATAGTCTCATGAAACATGGCACTAACTCTTTACATTATAGTCTCATGAAACATGGGACTAACTCTTTACATTATAGTCTCATGAAACATGGGACTAACTCTTTACATCCTAGTCTCATGAAACACGGCACTAACTCTTTACATTATAGTCTCATGAAACACGGGACTGACTCTTTACATTATAGTCTCATGAAACATGGGACTAACTCTTTACATTATAGTCTCATGGGACTAACTCTTTACATTATAGTCTCATGAAACACGGCACTAACTCTTTACATTATAGTCTCATGAAACACGGCACTAACTCTTTACATTATAGTCTCATGAAACACGGCACTAACTCTTTACATTATAGTCTCATGAAACATGGGACTAACTCTTTACATTATAGTCTCATGAAACATGGGACTAACTCTTTACATTATAGTCTCATGAAACATGGGACTAACTCTTTACATTATAGTCTCATGAAACATGGGACTAACTCTTTACATTATAGTCTCATGAAACATGGGACTAACTCTTTACATTATAGTCTCATGAAACACGGCACTAACTCTTTACATTATAGTCTCATGAAACACGGCACTAACTCTTTACAGTATAGTCTCATGAAACATGGGACTAACTCTTTACATTATAGTCTCATGAAACATGGGACTAACTCTTTACATTATAGTCTCATGAAACATGGGACTAACTCTACATTATAGTCTCATGAAACATGGGACTAACTCTTTACATTATAGTCTCATGAAACATGGGACTAACTCTTTACATTAGTCTCATGAAACACGGCACTAACTCTTTACATTAGTCTCATGAAACATGGCACTAACACTTTACAGTATAGTCTCATGAAACATGGGACTAACTCTACATTATAGTCTCATGAAACATGGGACTAACTCTTTACATTATAGTCTCATGAAACATGGGACTAACTCTACATTATAGTCTCATGAAACATGGGACTAACTCTTTACATTATAGTCTCATGAAACATGGGACTAACTCTTTACATTATAGTCTCATGAAACATGGGACTAACTCTTTACATTATAGTCTCATGAAACACGGCACTAACTCTTTACATTATAGTCTCATGAAACACGGCACTAACTCTTTACATTATAGTCTCATGAAGCATGGGACTAACTCTTTACATTATAGTCTCATGAAACACGGCACTAACTCTTTACATGTTGTGATTAGATTTCTGTTCAGTGCTGCTTCCATTTTTACTTCCAATGAGAAAAGAGACTCCAAAATGACACATGATTTACCATTCAGTCCCTATAAGCATAAAACCCAACATGATTTACCATTCAGTCCCTATAAGCATAAAACCCAACATGATTTACCATTCAGTCCCTATAAGCATAAAACCCAACATGATTTACCATTCAGTCCCTATAAGCATAAAACCCAACATGATTTACCATTCAGTCCCTATAAGCATAAAACCCAACATGATTTACCATTCAGTCCCTATAAGCATAAAACCCAACATGATTTACCATTCAGTCCCTATAAGCATAAAAACCAACATGATTTACCATTCAGTCCCTATAAGCATAAAAACCAACATGATTTACCATTCAGTCCCTATAAGCATAAAAACCAACATGATTTACCATTCAGTCCCTATAAGCATAAAAACGTAAAACCGAAACACAACCAGTACAAACTGAAAGTGCAACACGTTTAAAGAGTCACAAGCAAAGCATTGACTACTTTAATACACTAAGTAACGTTTTCTAAAGACATCAATCAATCAAATGTATTTTAAAAAGCTCTTCAGCAGGTGTCACAAAGTGCTTCTACAGATACCTAAAACCTCAGACCAACGATGCCCATGTAGAGACAAACACTTATAACATCTTACAAAGTGCTTCTACAGATACGTAAAACGTCAGACCAACGATGCCCATGTAGAAACAAACACTTATAACATCTTACAATGCGGGGGGACATTCATCGTTTTGTTTATTCACTAGGTTGTTTTTCAATATCAGTTAGTTTGCTCCCACTCTCTGCTGCTAGTGAAGAGACATCAGAGATTACAATTCAATATCAGTTAGTTTGCTCCCACTGAAGAGACAACAGAGATCATCATTCAATGTCAGTTAGTTTGCTCCCACTGAAGAGACAACAGAGATCACCATCCTCATCTATCACTTAAAGACACACCCAATACCCTGTTACCACGGTATCGGACCCCACCTTAAAGGGACAACTGAACATTTTTGGTATATCCTAATGACACCTATTTGAGGGGAAAATTGTGCTTCACTGAAACTGGATCACCCCAACAAAAAACATGTCATTAAAAGACTCGTACTTTAGTTGTGCTCCTAAATATAGTTGTGTGCTCCTAAATATATTTGTGTGCTTCTAACTATATTTGTGTGCTCCTAAATATATTTGTGTGCTCCTAAATATATTTGTGTGCTCCTAACTATATTTGTGTGCTCCTAAATATATTTGTGTGCTCCTAAATATATTTGTGTGCTCCTAAATATATTTGTGTGCTCCTAAATATATTTGTGTGCTCCTAAATATATTTGTGTGCTCCTAAATATATTGGTGTGCTCCTAAATATATTGGTGTGCTCCTAAATATATTTGTGTGCTCCTAAATATATTTGTGTGCTCCTAACTATAAATGTAGGATCACATGTACTCCTTGTGATACATGTCAGCGTAGAACTATAATAATAAGTCAACTGCACCAATCAGCATTGTATCAGTCAGGACAGTGTGGTGTGTAGTGATATGGAGGCACTTTGCTGATTCTTGATGTTCACTTATACAACTGTTCATCATTACTATTGTGTCCAAATTAATTATTTTAACACACATTGGTTAAAAGACTCATATCACAAAAATGAAATTACTGTACATTGAGTAACATACCACATTACTTCATACTCACATTTCTTGTTTTACAACAATGACAAAGAATGCTTATTCATTTTTATTTATTATTTTGTAGTCATAGCGGAAAATAATATTTTGGATGGTCGTTTTTTTTTTTTTTCAATCTGCCTGCCACGGTGACTGGTGGACCAAAAACGAACCCCCCAAAAATACTTAGAAGACAATTGTCCAAAGTTTGTAAAATAATTTAATCATTCACGCCATTGACCGTCTGACTTTGTCGTTCACACAGGAGAGAGACATGACTATCGTCGATCATCCGGGGAGCCTCAACAACATCCTGATTCTGAGGAAGCAGAGAAGAGCCTCTCCACATCAGAACACCTCATTAAACACCAGCTAACACTTACAGGGAAGAAACCGCTCCGCTGCTCTGAATGTGGGAAGAGTTATTCAAGATCAGATTCACTAAAATTACACCTGAGAATTCACACAGGTGAGAAGCTTTTCAACTGTGATCAATGTGGGAAGAGATGCACCTCTTCGTCAGAACTTAAAATACACCAGAGAATCCACACAGGAGAGAAACCTTATCGCTGCTCACAGTGTGGCATGACTTTCTCCAGATCACATTCATTGAAATCACACCTGAGAATTCATACAGGAGAGAAAACCTATGGCTGTGATCAATGTGGGAAGAGTTTTGCTACCTCAGCTAACCTGACTGCACACCAGAGAATACACACGGGAGAGAAGCATTACCACTGCTCTGACTGTGGAATAAACTTAACCACGTCAAGAGGACTATTACTACACCAGAGAACACACACAGGAGAGCAGCCTTATAGCTGTTATCAATGTGGGAAGAGTTTTGCTCAGTCAAATAACCTGATATCACACCAGAGAACTCACACAGGAGAGCAGCCTTATAGCTGTGATCAGTGTGGGAAGAGTTTTACTCAGTCAAATAACCTGATATCACACCAGAGAACTCACACAGGACAGAAGCCCTATAGCTGTGATCAGTGTGGGAAGAGTTTTACTCAGTCAACCAACCTTAAATCCCACCAGAGAACTCACACTGGAGAGAAGCCTTATAGCTGTGATCAATGTGAGAAGAGATACTCTGATTTAAGAGATCTGATTAAACATCAGAAAATGCACACAGTAGATCCACAGAGAATGGTATGTCCAACACCAGACCTGGGTAGTAGAACACAGAGAGTGGAATGTCCTCCAACACCAGACCTGGGTAGTAGAACACAGAGAGTGGAATGACCTCCAACAACAGACCTGGGTAGTAGAACACAGAGAGCGGAATGAATTCCAACACCAGACCTGGGTAGTAGAACACAGAGAGTGGAATGTCCAATACCAGACCTGGGTAGTAGAACACAGAGAGTGGAATGACCTCCAACACCAGACCTGGGTAGTAGAACACAGAGAGTGGAATGTCCAACACCAGACATGGGTAGTAGAACACAGAGAGTGGAATGTCCAACACCAGACCTGGGTAGTAGAACACAGAGAGTGGAATGTCCAACACCAGACATGGGTAGTAGAACACAGAGAGTGGAATATCCAACACCAGACCTGGGTAGTAGAACACAGAGAGTGGAATATCCAACACCAGACCTGGGTAGTAGAACACAGAGTGTGGAATGTCCAACACCAGACCTGGGTAGTAGAACACAGAGTGTGGAACAACCTCCAACAACAGACCTGGGTAGTAGAACACAGAGTGTGGAATGTCCAACACCAGACCTGGGTAGTAGAACACAGAGTGTGGAATGTCCAACAACAGACCTGGGTATTAGAACACAGAGCGTTGGCTCGGGTTAGTTGAGAAATGTGTGTTTGGGGGGAGGGGGTTGGTACCAATGATTTATATATATACACACTAGATGAGAGGAATGGGGTGCTGTTTTGAAGCCATTGCGCCTCCATTTTGGTACTCCACCACCATTCTAAAAACTATTTAGGAAGCTATAGAAATTTATTTATTCATGTCTACATTTGTTGTATTCTATCACAGACAACTTCACGCAAACTTTAAAATGATATTATGTGAACTAAACACAGAGGACTAATTGATCTAAATTGGGGAAGAGAGATGAGAAACAGAGTGAGATGTCGGACTCTAAGACGCATGGAACACATTTTGGCATGAACATTGAGGGTTTCCACCATTAAAAAGCAGTCAACTGGGTGGGACTTTCCTATTGGTTAAGGAGGTATCACATGATGCCATCCAGGTCATCAACTGGGTGGGACTTTCCTATTGGTTAAGGAGGTATCACATGATTCCATCCTGGTCATCAACTGGGTGGGACTTTCCTATTGGTTAAGGAAGTATCACATGATTCCATCCAGGTTATCAACTGGGTGGGACTTTCCTATTGGTTAAGGAAGTATCACATGATTCCATCCAGGTCATCAACTGGGTGGGACTTTCCTATTGGTTAACGAAGTATCACATGATTCCATCCAGGTCATCAACTGGGTGGGACTTCCTATTGGTTAAGGAAGTATCACATGATTCCATCCAGGTCATCAACTGGGTCATCAACATGAAAGACTGTAAAAACACCAGCTCCAAGTGATTTTAATTCAAGAAATCTGTTCCCAAGTATTCCCAAGCATAATAGAGAGACACGCGGTCGTATAAAAATATGAGCAAGGAGGTCAATTTGCCATCTACAAATTATTTGTATTTCTGTTCCGGCCATTCCGACATTCCGCTCAAGAAAAAGAAAAATCGTCATGCGGCTGATTCTAGTTGATGGTCCCTGTCCTATGGGTTGAGGAAGGATGACATGATTCCATCCGGGTCATCGGGAGGAATCGGCCAATTAAAATGATACTTGCGAGAAAACGTTCCATAACTGCAGGTTAAAGTTAAATCACCAACCTTGACTTTAATAACTGTTCCAACACCACCCCTCTAGGTGGCAGTATGGTGGCACATCACCGACCATGAGCTCACGAAATTACTCGCCCCCTGCTAAAGAAGCGGTCGTCAGCTGGACGGAGATGCCCAGCCTTTCATTCTAATAGTAATATATCATGTTGTTGCCCTTCACCAGATGCCCAGCCTTTCATTCTAATAGTAATATATCATGTTGTTGACCTTCACCAGATGCCCAGCCTTTAACAGGAAAATAACAGTTGGGAGAGGAAAAGGCTTCTATTTAAATGGGGTTCCATTTCAAGTTGTTGGCACAAAGACGTATGAATGCCACCAAGAGGAAAGACAGACAAACAAAAGCCAAAGAGAAATATGAGGCTGAAATTAACAAGAAAACTGTAATTGCAAAGACACATCACTGTAATTTATACCATACATATTTACAACACTAATTTCACTTGAATTATGTTGAATTCGTAACTAACAATAACATTTTATAAGATGGGACTTTAAAATGGGTTTATCTTGTTACAGCGCCAACATCTTGCCAATCAGTGTAATTTTGTAAATGCCAGATCTCTATGGCAAGAGCATCATTCACCCAAGTTTCGTCAAAATCAGGCCAGTGCTGTCTGAGATATCGCACGTGACTAAGGTACGAACTAACTGACATACTAAAGTACTAACGGAATAAAACTGTTCCACAATTCATCAAAGGGAACAATTAAGAGCAGCTTGGCAGGGTTAAGAGCTTTGTTAACCCACTGTTCCTAGACCAGTTAACCCACTGTTCCTAGACCAGTTAACCCACTAGTTCTGAGGCCGTCATTGAAAATAAGAATTTGTTCTTAATTAACTGACTTGCCTAGTTAAATAAAGGTAAAATAAAAATAAATAAAATGTACTGATTGGTTTCATTTACAACCGCTCTCAATTCTGCAGCAGACTCCTATGGGGTCAAATTCACGCCATGTGTATGGAACTCAAAATGAAATAAATCGTAAAAATGAAAAATAAAGTTGTGAATGTAAACATGTTTAAAAATTAAGGAATAAAAAGAATGTAAAAAGACATCAAAAGCAAAACACAAAAACTTGTAAGCAAATAATTAAGGCGAGAGCAAAACTCAATGACAAATGATTCAAATCAAAATTTGAAATCGAATGCAGAAATCGTTTTCAGTTCAACTTTCCCAGCAACCAATCCGATTGAATACATTTTGCCTACGCTCTTGCCTGCATGTACTAACTGGGTTACGCTGTTCATGTCTTTGCTTTCACTGTCAGTCTTTCGGAATGCGAGTTTTGGCATTATTTTTCCATGAAGGGCGGGGTTTGTAGTGGGAGGCGTGAACAATGTGTCTTCATTGGTCCGCTAGTGAGTGAGGGTTCGTCTGGTGTTGCTACTCTGATTGGTTGGAGATGAGCCAATCGTTGATTACTTTGTTTTGTACAACACCCCTCATTTAGACGTCACCACAATCGGCTTCAATGACGGCAGTCTCAGACTGAAGTCTGTAGCGAACGACAGAACAGTGGAATAATTCAGTATGAGCCGACAGGCCACTCTGTCGCTAATCTTTCCCAAGAGAAAGTGACATATTTTTTTGTTTGGTGCGGCGATAGAGAGCTGCATGAACTAGGGCTTAAATGCTCATGCGGATGTGCTGTAAAATAAAATCTAATTGTATTGGCAACATACACATATTTAGCAGATATTATTGCGGGTGTAGCGATATGCTTGTGTTCCGAGATCTAACAGCGCAGTAGTATCTAACGATTCACAACAATACACACACATGTAAAAGTAAAATAATGGAATTTAGAAATATATAAATATTAGGATGAGCAATGTGGCATTGACTAAAATACAGTAGAATACAGTATATGCATATGAAGTGAGTAAAACAGTATGTAAACATTATTAAAGTGACTAATGTAAAAAATTTTAAGTGACCAGTGACGCCGGTAGCCTCTAAGGTGCAGGGTTGAGTAACCGAGCGGTAACCAGCTCAGTGATAGTTAAAAAACAGTCTGATTGCCTTGAGATAGAAGGTGTTTTTCAGTCTCTAGGTCCAAGCTTTCTAGATGTCTCGTCATTGGTAATCAGGCCTACTACTGTTGTGTCTTATAGTATTTAAATAATCTCTTTACAAAATCTGCACTAATCCATCAACACACGCGTCTCTGTATGTTTACATAAAAGATTACATTCTATGAAACAAATGTTTGCCGCCCCAAATTAAAATAAATACTACCGCGTTACCCACTCCAGTCAGCAGATGGCGATATGCAGATTTCAGGCGATACCGCTAGTGTGACGTCTATTGTAGTGGACGGGACACTTCATAAACAGTCAAACATTTGGTCGGCAACCTGCGTAGCCAACATTTCCGTAAACATCAGTCACTGTGTTTTAAACATACTTATGCCGTGTCTATTTGTTGGCCCATTTAATGTAAGGTTAATATTTACGTTGTTTGTCAGGTGGCTGGCTTGCTAAGTTAGCTTTGCACGAGGCTAATCGCTAATGCTAAGTAGCTAGCGAGCTAACATCCCCGATCATGAGTTCACTTAGCTACTCCACTCCTGCTGAAGAAGAGGGGGTCTGCTGGACGGAGAAAGAAGAAGAGGCTGTCACAGTTAAACAAGAAGTAGAGGATGAGGCTGTTACAGTGAAAGAAGAAGACAAAGAAGTTACTGTGACAGAGAAAGAAGCTTCCAGAGTGAAAGTGGAGGAGGAAGGAGTTTTCGGAGTGAAGATGGTGGGGAAGATGACTGGCACGTTGGAAGAGGAGGAAGAGGAGACGGGAGGTCTGAGTAACACCAGTAAGTAGTGTCTTAAATATGGGGGCACAAACTCTTCAGTCCTTGAAGATTGCTAGGTCACATGCTTGAAGACGAGGCTATTGAAATTGTAAAGTTACTCATATTTATATATAAACGTGTAAGTGCTTTTTGGGTGAACCATAGGGTGAACAATCCTATGAGAACATACCCTGTGAACGATCCTAAGTTGGTTTTAGGTTTCTTAAGTGATTTGGTAAAAATATATATATTTTAATATAGTGTTCAACTTGCCTTTCCACGAAAGGAATAATGGACCGTTGGAATTAGGTTTCTAAATCAAGTGGTGAAAGAGGTGATTCTCATAAAGTGTCTGTGGACATATTTCTCATTACTGTAACACTTGTTCAAGTTGCTGTAAAAACTCCAGTATTTGTTTTTTACAACGTTTTATTCCCCCATGATGGGGTATTGTGATGTCATTATGGGGTATTGTGATGTCATTATGGGGTATTGTTGTAAACTCCAAGTTTTATTCCCCCATGATGCATCATCTAGTGGACTATTCATTAGATGAGCACAAGATATTTAAAATGGTTCACTTATATGCGTTCAGAATGAGGGTCTTATTCTTGCACCCTCCCCCTTTATGACACTTGACCTTGTCAATACCAAAATGACAAAAAAGCTAAAACTTTTGTAAATCTTTATTGATGTGGTCAACACTTAGAGAACCATTACCTTACCAACATGGAGACATGAATGGGCTTTAGTGGTGTGGTCAACACTTAGAGAACCATTACCTTACCAACATGGAGACATGAATGGGCTTTAGTGATGTGGTAAACACTTAGAGAACCATTACCTTACCAACATGGAGACATGAATGGGCTTTAGTGATGTGGTAAACACTTAGAGACCATTACCTTACCAACATGGAGATGTTGGGCTTTAGTGATGTAGTCAACACTTAGAGACCATTACCTTACCAACATGGAGACATGAATGGGCTTTAGTGATGTGGTCAACACTTAGAGAACCATTACCTTACCAACATGGAGACATGAATGGGCTTTAGTGATGTAGTCAACCCTTAGAGACCCATTACCTTACCAACATAGTTTGCTGACTCATAATGTCTGTCTCCTATTACTTCCAGATGAAGCTAAGGGCCTCTCTTTACCAAAACACACATTTCTCATTACCGCATCAGGTAATTTTCAGCGTGTCCGCGTGTGGCAACCTCTTCAGTACCTGCGAACTGAGGCAAGGATATCGGTCTGTGATATTGCAAAGTGTTTCACCATTGGGAGTCATCGGGTCAGTTGCTGGACTGACGCCATTAGTGTCATTGTAAGGGTTGACAGTCCCCCACAAAGCGGAAGGTGTAGTGTTTGCGGAAGTGTCCGAAGGGCAAGAGAAGTTCATCTCAACTACCGTATTACAGGACTGCAAGGAGGAGGGCAGTTCATCTCAACTACCGTATTACAGGACTGCAAGGAGGAGGGCAGTTCATCTCAACTACCGTATTACTGGACTGCAAGGAGGAGGGCAGTTCATCTCAACTACCGTATTACAGGACTGCAAGGAGGAGGGCAGTTCATCTCAACTACCGTATTACTGGACTGCAAGGAGGAGGGCAGTTCATCTCAACTACCGTATTACAGGACTGCAAGGAGGAGGGCAGTTCATCTCAACTACCGTATTACAGGACTGCAAGGAGGAGGGCAGTTCATCTCAACTACCGTATTACAGGACTGCAAGGAGGAGGGCAGTTCATCTCAACTACCGTATTACTGGACTGCAAGGAGGAGGGAAGTTGCTCATTCACAGAGACAGCTGGCTCGAAATCAGGACAAGAATATTCAATCAGATTGGCTGATGGAATGTGTCGAGATATCGTAATATCTCCTTGGATCGGATTCTGCCCCAAGAGGTTTCTAAACGTCTTTTTCCCAAGGGGTGCTTTTGACAGATTCCCCTGGTGAATGACTGCGTTGCAGCTAGCGTTAGGGGAGACAGTGTGGTCGGTGGAGGAGGCACTGTAGCCTGTGACCATACCTTGTTGGTTTTCCAATCCATCAATGGGAGTAACCAATCCATCAAGTCTGCTCCAAGTAGCAGGGGTACCCATTTCGAGGCTGGTAACATACACAGGGTGAACGAGCGATATGTCCTTGAAGTGTAGTTTCAGCATGACACTCCATGTGAGAGGTGAGGTAGTCTGAGTGACCCCTCGAAGTGTAGTGTCGCATCGTTTCACTTTTAACCAACGTTTAGCTGGCTTCAAAGCTCTTTTGAGATCATCGAACAATGTTTGAGAGATGAGTGATATCGTCGCGCCTGAATCAATTAGAGCATGACAAGTTAAGCAGTCCTCCAGGCCGTTTAGATTCGTGATTAGTGGACATATTCCCCACAAAGTGGAGGGGTCGTTCGCATAGACATGATGTGTCATTTCTGTTCAAGGTGGAAGCAGATCGATTTTCAGATTTTGAGTGGGCTTGGCTTTAGCAAAGTGTTTGACCTTTTTCTTCGCAACCTTTGTAACAGAGTCTTGTTTCTTGATCAAGTGGGCCCTGGATGGGGTCTCGAGTGAGAGCGGGATTTGAATTTTAACGTCCCTGCTATGGGTGTTATTTCCTGCGGACCTGGTGTCTGGTAATTCCCCGTCTAATCCCTTTTACCCTTTTCTCAAATGTTTCTCGCTTTAGTTCTTCACGTAGTAGAACTTCTGGAGAACATTGGTCTACGTTTTGATCATCCTTCAACCCTTTGTTACCCTTGTGCTCTGACACTTTGTGTGGGTTGGGGGCAGGAACATAGCGAACAGGTCGATTATAGCGGTAGTCGCTTTGATGGCGACGTACTTTACAGTCGACCTCGTTGGTTATTGGATTTGTGGTGGAACCCGTTGTTGTGCGTCATCTCTCAACGCTCCAATACCTGATAATCCTCTAACTGGAGTGAGTGCTCCTGGTCAAACTTCAAAACCGAGTGATCAGGGCTCTTAGCGTTGCGAGGTTTTGATGCCTCAAAAGCTGTGCTTGCAAGCTCTCTGAGTTTTAAGATAGGCAAGCAACGTGGGATGCAGGTAGGTAGGTAAGTAGGTAATGAAGGTGGGATACATGTTCGACAGAAACATTTGTTTAAATGGTAACAGGTCTTCCATGCCTGTTTCAGTGAGTAGGACAAAGTAAGCTGAATGAAGATGATAGTACGCTTGTGCGTGTTCGTTCCGAGCTTGTTTGACCGTGTTAGCCTG
The DNA here is from genome assembly GCF_002021735.2 of Oncorhynchus kisutch. Taxonomy (NCBI): domain Eukaryota; kingdom Metazoa; phylum Chordata; class Actinopteri; order Salmoniformes; family Salmonidae; genus Oncorhynchus; species Oncorhynchus kisutch. The sequence goes on along the minus strand of NW_022261978.1, from coordinate 10,458,856 downwards.
TGAGCTATCGTGTTTGCGAGTCGCAGAACCACTGAATTCAAATTTCAAAGCTGTGGCAAGTTTAGCGTAGTCATTTAGCGCGTATTGCTGTTGTAGGCGAATTAACCTTGTCACGTGTCTTTTCGACGTTCTCTTCAACAGGTAAACCCTGTCAGAACCCGTAGCGTTCGGGTAGCCACCCAACGCTTCCTCTACGTCAGCTAGGAACGTCTCAGTATCGTTTGGCTGACCTGGAACGGGGTCAAAGGTGGGGAAATTCTTGATGAGTTTGTCAAGGTATTCCGCATCAAGCGGGTGGAGAGGGTTGGCCTCATCCTGTGGGGAAAGTGGAGCCAAAAGGCCAAGAGGAGAAGCAGAGCTTTGGCTTTGTTGGCCAAGAGGCGCCATATTACTCAGTGCCGAATGGCCAAGAGGAGAAGACTGAGGGACACATGATGGAGGCAAAGTCTGAAACCTATCATCTTCACTCCTTTGAGTACCGGGCTCCGGTTGCTTGGATGGATAGTCACGCTGTAGAGCGTGACCATTCTGGACTTCCTCCAGATGGTACCTAAGGGTGGTATTCTGCTGCATTGCAGAGTCCACTTGAGCACTTAGAGTACTGATTTTGGACACGTGAGTGTCGCATTTGCTACTTTCGTTCTCAAACTTATCCGTCATGGTTTGCAGATAGAGGTCTTGAGTACGGAGCGAGAGATTCAGTGATGAGATTTCCTCCGCCTGCTTAGAAATCAATATTTCCATCTTCATCACCTGAGTTCTCTCATCATTCATATTTCCACCTTCATCACCTGAGTTCTCTCATCATTCATATTTCCATCTTCATCACCTGAGTTCTCTCATCATTCATATTTCCATCTTCATCACCTGAGTTCTCTCAGCATTCATTTGGTCAGCGACTTCAATGAGTTCTGCTGATTTGTCATCCAACTTTGTCCTTGTGTTCATTAACTGATGGTCTTTGGTCTGCAGCGTTTTGGACTGCAAAACTGCAGCTTTTGACAGATTCCCCTCGTGAATGACTGCGTTGCAGCTAGCGTTAGGGGAGACAGTGTGGTCGGTGGAGGAGGCACTGTAGCCTGTGACCATACCCTGTTGGTTTTCCAATCCATCAATGGGAGTAACCAATCCATCAAGTCTGCTCCAAGTAGCAGGGGTACCCGTTTCGAGGCTGGTAACATACACAGGGTGAACGAGCGATACGTCCTTGATGTGTAGTTTCAGCATGACACTCCATGTGAGAGGTGAGGTAGTCTGAGTGACCCCTCGAAGTGTAGTGTCGCATCGTTCCACTTTTAACCAACGTTTAGCTGGCTTCGCGCCTGAATCAATTAGAGCATGACAAGTTAAGCAGTCCTCCAGGCTGTTTAGATTCTGCAGCGTTTTGAGGAGAACCGTGTTCCTCTGGGTAACGTTCAACAAAACTGCCTGCATGTTATCAAGTTGAGCTCCTGTTTGTAGATGACTCAAACAGATTTATCGAGTTTGGAGTGGACTACATCGTATTTAGTTTTGGCTAAATCGAGTTGTTCCTGGAGACAACGATTTTGTTGAAGAGGTTGTGCTCTTTCATCGTCATAAGTATTCTGCAATTACTTTTAATTGTTCTGAATTCAAACGCAGTTCTTCGGCTAGCAGAATGTTTTCATTTCCTGCTTTTGTCAATAGTTGCTCAGTTCTCTCCACCTGTCCCCTCATGTTAGCCATGTCTTGCACATGCTTCAGCTGTTTACTGTGGTATTGGACCGATGCCAACCTTTGATGGCGATACAGAAGTGCTAAAGTGGAGAGAACCGTCACAAAGCCTGTTTGATGGTTGATTTTGCAGAGCGTTCGCAATTTCGGCTGTTTTTTCACGAATGGCATAATTAGGGTTGGTATCGCTGCTGAGGTCAGAGATCAATCCTTTTATGGGTGGATGTTCACTAATTAGCGGAGAGGTGGTGACCACCTCCTTTGATAGCTTGCACATTATTAGAAAAGTTTAGAGGAAAAATTGGCCTATTTTTTTTTTTCAAAGTTTGGGTTTGGAATTCATTGGAAGCTGCAAAAACAAGTTTAATCTATTTATAGATGTTGACAAACCATCAGTACCATACCAGTAATGTGGAAGTTTGACGTGAATGAATTTGCAAAAGCAAATTGAAATAATTAATCATTGCCAATTAATTAATTGATTAATACTACCTGGGTATTAAACTGTAATTAACCTGAGAGGTTGCTTCATCCAGGTTAATATGAGATGTTGCTTCATCCAGGTTAATATGAGATGTTGCTTCATCCAGGTTAATATGAGAGGTTGCTTCATCCAGGTTAATAGGAGAAGTTTCTTCATCCAGGTTAATATGAGAAGTTGCTTCATCCAGGTTAATATGAGAAGTTGCTTCATCCAGGTTAATATGAGAAGTTGCTTCATCCAGGTTAATATGAGAAGTTGCTTCATCCAGGTTAATATGAGAAGTTGCTTCATCCAGGTTAATAGGAGAAGTTGCTTCATCCAGGTTAATATGAGAAGTTGCTTCATCCAGGTTAATATGAGAAGTTGCTTCATCCAGGTTAATATGAGAGGTTGCTTCATCCAGGTTAATATGAGAGGTTTCTTCATCCAGGTTAATATGAGAAGTTTCTTCATCCAGGTTAATAGGAGAGGTTGCTTCATCCAGGTTAATATGAGAGGTTGCTTCATCCAGGTTAATAGGAGAGGTTTCTTCATCCAGGTTAACCTGAGAGGTTGCTTCATCCAGGTTAATAGGAGAAGTTTCTTCATCCAGGTTAATATGAGAAGTTGCTTCATCCAGGTTAATAGGAGAGGTTTCTTCATCCAGGTTAATATGAGATGTTGCTTCATCCAGGTTAATAGGAGAAGTTTCTTCATCCAGGTTAATAGGAGAAGTTGCTTCATCCAGGTTAATATGAGAAGTTTCTTCATCCAGGTTAATAGGAGATGTTGCTTCATCCAGGTTAATATGAGAAGTTTCTTCATCCAGGTTAATAGGAGAGGTTTCTTCATCCAGGTTAATATGAGAAGTTTCTTCATCCAGGTTAATAGGAGAGGTTTCTTCATCCAGGTTAATATGAGAAGTTGCTTCATCCAGGTTAATAGGAGAAGTTTCTTCATCCAGGTTAATATGAGAGGTTGCTTCATCCAGGTTAACCTGAGAGGTTTCTTCATCCAGGTTAATATGAGAGGTTGCTTCATCCAGGTTAATATGAGAGGTTGCTTCATCCAGGTTAATATGAGAAGTTTAAAAGTGTCTCATTTGATTGGAAGAACATTAAGTTATGTTCAACAATTTAACTTATTAAATTGACTGAGACGATAATCCATACAATCTCCATTGATTGGATATCATAATCCATACAATCTCCATTGATTGGATATCATAATCCATACAATCTCCATTGATTGGATATCATAATCCATACAATCTCCATTGATTGGATATCATAAGTGTAAACATTAGATCTAATGTTGGGAATATTCAACACTGGTGCACTTCTCCCTGAAGGCCGAAGCCACTTGGGATTCCAGATGGGGCGGGGCTTCTGTCAGTACTGGATTACTGAATGGGTTTTGCAAAAATCACATTTGACTGATTGATCAATTTAATGATAAATCAGACCTGTATAGGCTATTTGGGAATTCAACTTTAATTAACCTGAGAAGTTGTTTCATCTAGGTTAGTTTGGAAAAAGTTTACAATGTCTTATTTAGAAAACTCATCAATTTGGATATTATTTGAAAGATCCATTTGAGGATGTAAATCAGGCCATTTCACTTAATAGTTCAATTGAATAAGACATTGATATCCGTCTGGATAATTAATGACTTGAGTGTGACCTGAATAATTCTTCTAGGAAAGTACTGGCACAGACTTCAGCCGTCACTGATTGCACACACTGAAATCAAGCGGAAGCACCCGGGGCGGGACTTCCGTTCCGCAAGGCGGAGGAATTACAATGTTGCGAAAGAAAACAAAATGGCTGTTTTCCCTTTGTTAGCGTAGAATCTTGTGCAGGCTAATCCTACTTTATGCATGAAAAATGCACAACATAGGATTCCCTTAGCAACATAGGATTCCCTTAGCAAGGGAAAAGTTTTACTCACATCAACATATGTTCAAACCCTTTTCGGCGTTATTATGACGATGTTTTAATCATAACATATTATGTTCAAACCCTTTTCGGCGTTATTTTGACGATATTTCAATCGGAACACGCGGCAAACGACGAACTGCACCGTGGTCTACTCGCGAGGAAACACGAGAGAGACCTAGATAATTTGCGCTGGTCATGCTAATATCTCCTTGATTTCAATCGGCTGGCTCTTTTGTCCTTTGCTCGAGAAAATTAATAATGACCGAGCCTACACACGTCTGAAACGCGCGAGGCAGAAATAGCCCTGAGTTTGGCCAAACACTCTTATTTCTCAGATTTCTATAATTATCTTTATCAGCCCTCATACAGAAACGTATCCACTTACGGTACCCACTGACTACGTCAGAACAACACGGAGGAATCCTCAGCACACACACACCCAATAATGCTTGTCTACCACTTGGTATATTATGTCATCTGCTTTTCAAATGTATATAGGCTGAATCAAAATGAAAGCGTCATTCCATTTTAGATTCCTCGCACGGGGGCTCCAATAATTTTATGTTTCAGAGTTTTCAGATCATCGAACAATGTTAAATTCTTGGAAGCAGAGTATACTCTTGGCTAACAAGTTGAATCAGCAATACAAAATTGGGTTTAATTATTTATTTACTAAATACCTAACTAATCACACAGAATTAAATATACACAGAATGAATCATACCTTGATTACAAATGATGTCATAAAGGAAAACTTACACAAAGAACGGGGGTTGGGTTTGAGTGAAAGAGCGGGAAGACTGAAGAACAAAGCGAGAAGCTATGCTATCGTAAATACAATATCCTATGCCTTCTAAATTACCACCCGTTTGGAAAAGAAAAATGTGATTAAATATTAACTCTGAGCTGCGCTTCCATAGGTTGGTGGTAGATGGATGGCAGTGTTGCCCAACAGAGTCCTTTGTCCTTTGAAGAGTGTCTCTGGTGGTGAACGGGAAACGTTGTAGTGTCGTCGTTAGGTGGTAGACGGGATACTCTGTCTGTCCTTTCCAAGCCCATGTTTTTAGCTGCTGTTGCTAACTCAACGTCTAGGATGTCTCACTTCTGTAGTGAATAAGAGTTCGAAGTTCACACCATTCACAACCAAAGCTCACGCTGAGGTTGGCTTAGTTCTGTAGTTGACATGTTAGTCCTTTTTAATGTATGGACCGTCGTCCTCACATCCATAATCTAAATATCAAATCAATTCTACTAGACTAGAAAAGGAGGATAATGGACGGAACAAAACCAATAATGCTGAAATCCAAATAAATACCTGTAAAAACCTAATAATGTTTGTCCGGTCGCTGTTTGATAGGGACACAGTATCAACTATTCAACAGATTTGCCTGGGATGTTCTTAGTGCGTCTAGTCGGGTCAAAAGAAAATACCAACTGAACCCCGGTGCACAGACACAGCCCATTAAACCACACAGGAAGATAGTTTTATCACATGGAGGTTTCATATCAGGGCTCTGTTTTAGTATTGAACTAAATCGTTTGTTTGTCTTTTAGCAGGAGAGCGACCAGACTCTCACTCTGGCAGCGAGAGTGGCAGCGAGAGTCCTTCAGGGGAACCAGACCCAGAGACGTCCAAATCGGCGAGACGACACCACTGCTCCCAGTGTGGAAAGAGTTTTATCCGATCACAACAACTGAAATTGCACAAGAGAACACACACAGGAGAAAAGCCTTACCAGTGCTCCCAGTGTGGGAAGAGTTTTATCCGATCACAACACCTGAAATCACACAAGCGAACACACACAGGAGAAAAGCCTTACAAGTGTTCCCAGTGTGGGAAGTGTTTTACTCGGTTAGATTACCTGAAAAGTCATAAGCAAATACACTCTGGAGAGAAGTCTTACTCCTGTTCCCATTGTGGAAAAAGTATTAGGTGGTTAGGGACTCTGAAATCGCATGAGCGAATACACACACAAAAAAACCTCCAATGTTCCTTGTGTGGAAAGCGGTTTACCCAGTTAGAAGCCCTGATTGTGCATGACAGGACACACACAGGAGGGGATAAGACCTACCACTGCTCCCAGTGTGGAAAGAGATTTAACTGGTTAAGGCAGCTGAATAAGCATGAAAGAATACATACACAGGAGGTGAAGACATACCACTGCTCTCAGTGTGGAAAGACATTTTCCCAGTTAGAGGACCTGAAATCACATGAGAAAATAGAGAGGCTGTGTTCTGACTTGAGTTTTTGACTGATCATTTGTGTTTTTGTTTAATCTTTATGAAATCCATTTGTATATATGAAAGCAGAATAAGGTTCCTGCTGTTGTTGTTTCATTTAGAGACCTGATCATGTCTAATATCAGGTGTCTGTTGGGTTTTTGATGATGAGCTTCGTTGGATTTGATACAAGTATAAACCCTCTGTTGTTCATCATATGCTTTTCATATTGCATAATGTACATAAATATATAAGTAATTTGCCTTTCACAAGCCTCTGTATTTATTATCGATCCCCACTACTCTTCCTGGAATCCTGCAAAATGAAGGCAGTTCTACATTTTTTTTAAACATTACAAAACAGTCATAACAGATTTCACAACATTAAGTGTGTGCCCTCAGGCCTCTACTCTACTACCATATATCAACAACACATTAAGTGTGTGCCCTCAGGCCTCTACTCTACTACCATATATCAACAACACATTAAGTGTGTGCCCTCAGGCCTCTACTCTACTACCATATATCAACAACACATTAAGTGTGTGCCCTCAGGCCTCTACTCTACTACCATATATCAACAACACATTAAGTGTGTGCCCTCAGGCCTCTACTCTACTACCACATATCTACAACACATTAAGTGTGCCCTCAGGCCTCTACTCTACTACCACATATCTACAACATATTAAGTGTGTTCCCTCAGGCCTCTACTCTACTACCACATATCTACGGCTAGTGACAGTGACTAAGTTCAGGGCAGGGTATTGGGTGGTAGCCGGCTAGTGACAGTGACTAAGTTCAGGGCAGGGTATTGGGTGGTAGCCGGCTAGTGACAGTGACTAAGTTCAGGGCAGGGTATTGGGTGGTGCCCGGCTAGTGACAGTGACTAAGTTCAGGGCAGGGTATTGGGTGGTAGCCGACTAGTGACAGTGACTAAGTTCAGGGCAGGGTATTGGGTGGTGCCCGGCTAGTGACAGTGACTAAGTTCAGGGCAGGGTATTGGGTGGTAGCCGACTAGTGACAGTGACTAAGTTCAGGGCAGGGTACTGGGTGGGGGCCGGCTAGTGATTGCTATTTAACAGTCTGATGGCCTTGAGATAGAAGCTGTTTAACAGTCTCTCGGTCCCAGCTTTGATGCACATGTACTGACCTCGCCATCTGGATGATAGCGGGGTGAACAGGCCGTGGCCCGGGTCGTTGATGTCCTTGATGATCTTTTTGGCCTTTGTGACATCGGGTACTTTATTTATTTCACCTTTATTTAACCAGGTAGGCAAGTTGAGAGCAAGTTCTCATTTACAACTGCGACCTGACCAAGATAAAGCAGCGCAGTTCGACATATACAACAGAGTTACACATGGAGTAAAACAAACATACAGTCAATAATACAGTATAAACAAGTCTATATACGATGTGAGCAAATGAGGTGAGATAAGGGAGGTAAAGGCAAAAAAAAGGCCATGGTGGCAAAGTAAATACAATATAGCAAGTAAAACACTGGAATGGTAGTTTTGCAATGGAAGAATGTGCAAAATAAAAATAAAAATAATGGGGTGCAAAGGAGCAAAATAAATAAATAAAATTAAATACAGTTGGGAAAGAGGTAGTTGTTTGGGCTAAATTATAGGTGGGCTATGTACAGGTGCAGTAATCTGTGAGCTGCTCTGACAGTTGGTGCTTAAAGCTAGGGAGGGAGATAAGTGTTTCCAGTTTCAGAGATTTTTGTAGATTGTTCCAGTCATTGGCAGCAGAGAACTGGAAGGAGAGGCGGCCAAAGAAAGAATTGGTTTTGGGGGTGACCAGAGAGATATACCTGCTGGAGCGCATGCTACAGGTGGGTGATGCTATGGTGACCAGCGAGCTGAGATAAGGGAGGACTTTACCTTGCAGGGTCTTGTAGATGACATGGAGCCAGTGGGTTTGGCGACGAGTATGAAGCGAGGGCCAGCCAACGAGAGCGTACAGGTCGCAATGGTGGGTATCATATGGGGCTTTGGTGACAAAACGGATTGCACTGTGATAGACTGCATCCAATTTGTTGAGTAGGGTATTGGAGGCGATTTTGTAAATTACATACTTTAGGTGTCCTGGAGGGTTGCGCTTTCTTCACCACACTGTCTGGACCATTTCAGATTGTCAGTGATGTGTACGCCAAGGAACTTGAGGCTTTTCACCTTCCTCACTGCGGTCCCGTCGACGTGGATAGAGGCTCCCTATCTGTGCTGTCTCCTGAAGTCCACCATCAGCTCTTTTGATTTGTTGACGTTGAGGGAGAGATTATTTTCCCGGCACCACTCTGCCACGACAAATCCAGTCCTCGGGTGCCTTATTGGTGTCACAGTTTTACCCCATCCCCAGCTAACACACCTGACTCCAATAATCACCTAATCATGATCTTCAGTTCAGAATGCAGTTTGATTAATCAGCTGTGTTTGCTAGGGATGGAGAAAAAGTGTGACATCAATCAGGCCCCTGAGGATTGGGGTTCCTACCCCTGCTGTAGATGTCTCGTGATTGTTGGTAATCAGACCTACTACTGTTGTGTAGTACAGTATTTAAATTCTCTTATAAAAAAAATCTGCACTAATCCATCAACACACGCGTCTCTTTGTACGTTTACATAAAATATTACACTTAGATTATTAAACAAACGTTTGGCCCCCAAAATACAATAAATACAACTGCGTTACCCACTCCAAGCAGCAGATGGCGTTGTGCAGATTTCAGGCGATACCGCTTGTGTGACGTCTAATGTAGTGGACGGGACACTTCCTCAACAGTAAAACAACAGTAGGTCGGCAACCTCCGTAGCCAAAAACATCAAATGTTTTTAGCCTGTTTTGATGTACATTAGTCACTGTGTTTTAAACATATTTCTGTTTTGTTTACTTGTTGGTCCATTTAATGTACTATTTACGTTGTTTGTCAGGTAGCTGGCTTGCTAAGTTAGCTTTGCACTAGGCTAATCGCTAATGCTAAGTAGCTAGCGAGCTAACATCCCCGATCATGAGTTCACTTAGCTACTCCACTCCTGCTGAAGAAGAGGGGGTCTGCTGGACGGAGAAAGAAGAAGAGGCTGTCACAGTTAAACAAGAAGTAGAGGATGAGGCTGTTACAGTGAAAGAAGAAGATAAAGAAGTTACTGTGACAGAGAAAGAAGCTTTCGAAGTAAAAGAGGAGGAGGAAGGAGTTTTCAGAGTGAAAGAGGAGGAGGAAGGAGAGGAAGAGGGGCAGATTACTTTCACGTTGAAAGAGGAGGAGGAAGGAGAGGAAGAGGGGCAGATTACTTATACGTTGGAAGAGGAGGAAGAAGAGGGGCAGATTACTTTCACGTTGAAAGAGGAGGAAGAGGAGGGGCAGATTACTTTCACGTTGAAAGAGGAGGAAGGAGAGGAAGAGGAGACGGGAGATCTAAGTAAAACCAGTAAGTAGTGTCTTAAAAACGGGGGCACAAACTCTTCAATCCTTGAAGATTGCTAGGTCACATGTTTGAAAACGAGGTATTGAAATTTAAAAGTTTCAAATATGAATAAAAAAAATGTGTAAGTGCTTTATTGGAAAACCATAGGGTGAACAATCCTATGAGAAAACCTACCCTGTGAACGATCCTATGGGAAAACCTACCCTGTGACGATCCTATGGGAAAACCTACCCAGTGGACGATCCTAAGTTGGTTTTAGGTTTCTTGGTCACATTGTGATGAACTATTGAAATTAAGTGATTTGTTAAATATTTTATTATATAAATAAAAAATAATGTGCAACACTGGACCGTTGGAATGAGGTTTCTAAATCAAGTGGTGAAAGAGGTGATTCTCATAAAGTGTCTGTGGACATATTTCTCATTACTGTAACACTTGTTCAAGTTGCTGTAAAAACTCCAGTATTTGTTTTTACAAAGTTTTATTCCCCCATGATGGGGTATTGTGATGTCATTATGGGGTATTGT